>NC_054482.1:95472383-95688039 GCF_017639515.1 Carcharodon carcharias
GGTTGCAATTATCTTCTTCCATTGAAAAGACAAAATCAGCTCGCTATCGCATTTGGCCTTATCCCATGACAGTGCTGAAATTATTTGAATTGATAATGTGCTGCTTAAAGCAGCAGCTTTTCGCAGTTGAGTCATGAGGGCAGATCGGGAAAGCTCCCAGCTCCGCAAACCCGACATTGGGAAAAGAGCCCTGAATCTCAGATTTTCATTCTGGGATGGGTTGGGGGCTAACCGGAGTCAGGCCTGCTCCAACAGTGTGTATGCAGCCACAGGGCTGCCTAGTGCAAAGCCAACTGTCTAAAAGGCCAGCCTCGGTGCTCCGGGACTTTGTCCCATCAGAAAAAAAAAACTAAAAAATGCCCTCTAAGCCTCATCCCCCTCACCCTGCATACACTCCCCATGCCCTATCCATGCTCCCCACCTTCATGGCCCCTCATATTCTCCATGTCCACCCTATGCCTCTCTACCCACCCCCAAGGCCCCTCATACCTCCATGCCAACGCATGCCTCTGTCCAGCCCCATGGCCCCAATACCTTCTATGCTTCTCTACCTATCCCCATGTATCTTTATAGCCCCTATGCCAACTTAGTGCCAACTCACATCAACCCATGATCCCCACTCATCCCCATGGCACTTTATAACCCATATGCCAACTTGTTGTCAACTCATGTCCCTCACCCACCATCCTTTCACCCTCACACCCTCCATGCCAATTGATCCAATATCCATCATGGGCAGACATCAGGATCCATGCTGAGTTGAAATAAAATAGAGTTCTAAATGCCTATTGAGAGCTTAATGATTACAAAACCCTCAATCTTAAAAAAAATTCAATACATTTAAATTACCACAAGTACTTAATCCATTATAAAACAAACATTTCCTTCCAGCACTTAAACCCTTATAGAAGCAAATATTTTCTTCAAGTTTTTAATCCCTTATGAAAGCAAACATTTGTCTTCATAGCCCCACATCAAAGATTTTATAACCACTTGGAGCTATCAATCAAAATGTAAACTTACAGCACCCCCTCCTCTCCACTGTGATAATGATAGATTGTAGTCATGCAGCTAATTCTACAATCCTCCGGGTCATGTCAATGGACAGCTGGTGAAATTGCCAGCACGGATTTTTTTCAACTGCAGGCTGTTTTTTTTCAAAAAAAATTAAAGGGCTTGGGGATTTAAATGCCTTGACAACTTGACAGTTCTTCTGAGTTTATATGCTTTTCATGAACTTTCATGATTACTTTTAGCAATCCCAAAGGGCAGTTGGCCTCTCCCAAAGGGTCACTTTACCTCTCAAAAAGGGTACCCCACCTCTCCAAATAGCTCTGGCAGCTTTCACCTTTTGCTTAAATATCTAAAGCCCACAAGTCATGTTTTGGACATCCCATTAATGAAAATTGGATCTGTTTGAACGCAGCTACACTCTTACATGTGCAGATGCTTTCTTGAACCACAGATGTACAAACTACAACCCACCCCACTTTTCCACCTGTGAAAATGGTGGGTGACGTGTTCAGGGGTGGGACTTCAGGAATCATGACTCAGGCACGATTTTGGCTAAGGCCCTTATGTCATTGTGCAACTTCGGGCCAAAATCTTAAAACCATTGTAATGAGAGGCCACTCTGAATTGTTAATCTTTGTTTTCAGCTTTTAAACTTGTCGGGCATTTCACATACTTTCTGTTTTGAAGCCTATTAACACATGGGTAGAGATGCCTGCTAACAATAGAACCATAAAACACTACAGCACAGAAAACAGGCCATTCGGCCCTTCTAGTCTGTGCCGAAATATTATTCCGCTAGACCCACTGACCTGCACCCAAACCATAACCCTCCAGACCTCTTCCATCCATGTATCTATCCAATTTATTCTTAAAACTTAAGAGTAAGCCCACATTTACCACGTCTGATGGCAACTTGTTCCACACTCTTACCAATCTCTGAGTGAAGAAGTTCCCCCTAATGTTCCCCCTAAACCTTTCCTCTTTCACCCTAACGCCATGTCCTCTCATGTTTATCTCTCCTAAACTAAGTGGAAAGAGCCTACTCGCATTTACTCCGTCTATACCCCTCATAATTTTGTAAACTTCTATCAAATCTCCCCTAATCCTTCTACGCTCCAAGGAATAAAGTCCTAACTTGTTTAATCTTTTGCTGTAACTCAACTCCTTAAAACCTGGCAACATCCTAGTAAATCTTCTCTGCTCTCTCTCAATCTTACTGATATTCTTCCTGTAGTTAGGCGACCAGAACTGCACACAATACTCCAAAGTTGGCCTCACCAACGTCTTGTACAACCTCACCATAACATCCCAACACCTATACTCAATACTTTGATTTATGAAGGCCAGTATGCCAAAAGCTTTCTTTACAACCCTATCTACCTGTGACGCCACTTTCAGGGAATTATGTATCTGGACTCCCAGATCCCTTTGTGGCTCCGCACTCCTCAGTGCCCTACCATTTACTGTGTATGTCCTACCTTGGTGTGTCCTTCCGAAATGCAGCGCCTCACACTTTTCCACATTAAATTCCATCTGCCATTTTCAGGCCCATTATTCCAGTTGGTCCAGATCCCTCTGCAAGCTTTGAAAGCCTTCCTCACTGTCCACAACACCTCCAATCTTAGTGTCATCAGCAAACTTGCTGATCTAATTTACCACATTATCATCCAAATCATTGATATCAACAACAAACAACAATGGTCCCAGCACAGATCCCTGAGGCTCACCACTAGTCACAGACCTCCAGTCTGTAATAGCAAATAATAGCAGATTAATACTTAATGCATTTAAAGTAAACTGGCACGTTAAGATAATGGACAGATGAGTGTTATTTATCTGCTATTATTGCCAAACGAATTTCTAGCCTACCTTGCTCTTTAAACCTGTCAAAAAAGAAAATCTTTTATTTGAATAAAAACATTGCACAGCGCAACTATTAAAAAAAATGAATGGAAATTAGCTTAAGGAACAGGCAAAAGCGATAAATTTTGTGCAGTGAGGGGTAACTATCTAGGATTTGCAAATCGATACATTGATTCATAATAACAACCTGCATTTATATAGCACCTTTAGTATAGTAAAATGTCCCAAGGTGATTAACAGGAGCATTACCAAATAAAATGTGACATCCAGCACATGAGGAGATATCAAGGCAGATTATCTCATTCTTCTCAATTCCAATAGATACAGGCCCAACCTGTCCAACCTTTCCTCATAAGATATCTCCCTCATCCCAGGAAGCAGTCAAGTGAACCTTCTCTGAACTGCTTATAATGCAATTATGTCCTTTCTTAAATAAGAGGACCTGCAAAATTATGCACAGTATTCCAGCTGTGGTCTCACCAATGTCCTGTACAACTATAACCCTACTTTTCAGCAAACTGAGAGATGACGGGTCAACAGCACATTTTAATGGTAATAGAGCTTGTGTGCTGCCTGTTTGCTTCCTGCACACTTCGTTCTTGATTGTTCGACAGCCACACACCCCAACAGCTTAGACGGGATATTGCTGTTGACCCGTCATCTATCAGTTTGCTGAAAAGTAGGGTTACAGTTGTACAGGACATTGGTAAGACCACATCTGAAATACTGTGCACAATTTTGCAGGTCCTCTTATTTAAGAAAGGACATAATTGCATTATAAGCAGTTCAGGAAGGTTCACTTGACTGCTTCCTGGGATGAGGGAGATATCTTATGAGGAAAGGTTGGACAGGTTGGGCCTGTTTCTATTGGAATTGAGAAGAATGAGAGGTGATCTTATTGAGATATAAGATACTGAAGGGACTTGACAGAGTAAATGCTGAAAGCATGTTTCCCCTTATGGGAGAGACTAGAACTAGGGGACACAGTTTAAAAGTAAGGGCTCTCCCATTTAAGACTGGGAGGTGGAGAAATTTTTTCTCTCAGAGGGTTGTGAGTCGATGGAGCTCTCTTCCCTAGAGACTGGTGAAGGCAGGGTCATTAAATATTTTTAAAGCAGAATTAGATAAACACTTAACTAACAAGGGAACCAAAGGGTCAGGGGTAACAGGATAGTGGCACTGAGGCCACAATCAGATTAACCATGGTCTTATTAAGTGGTGGAGCAGGTTCAAGGGGCCAAATGGCCTACTCCTGCACCTAATTCATATATTCGTAATATGTTCATATGTTTGACCTACATTGGATCCTGATTAAGCAACACCTCAATTTTAAAATGCTCATCCTTATTTTAAATCCATCTAAGGCCTTGTCCCTCCCTATCTCTATAATCTCCTCCACCCTACAACTCTTCAAGGTATCTCTGCTTCTCCATTTCCTGGCCTCTTGAGCATCCCTGATTTTAATTGCTCTGCCATTGGGTGGCTGTACCATCAGATTCTAAGGCCTGAAGCTCTGGAACTCCCGCTCTAAACCTCTCCCCCTCTCTTTTCTCCTTTAAGACTCTCATTAAAACCTATCTATTTAACCACTATCAATTTTAAATGGACTGCGCAGTACAACAAGCTGTCCACATAGAGCAAATATAAGTTAGAGGAAGCATCAGTGAATTGGACTGAGTGTGAGACAGGACACAGGCAACAGAGCTTTTTATAACCTTAGGTTTGCAACAGGAGGTCAATCAGAGATGTAATGGGATAGTCAAGTTTAGAGGGAATAGAAGCATGAATGTGAGTTTCAGCAGTAGATGAACTGAGGCACAGGCAGAGTCAGGTGATGTTACAGAGGAGGGAATAGATGGTTGCAGTGATGGTGCGAACATCTGGTTAGAAGTTCATCTCAGGATCAAATATGGCACAAAAATTGTGAACATCAACCTTAGACAGTTGCCAGGGAGAATGATAGAGCCAATGGCTAAGAGGACAATGACTTCAGTCTCCCCAATATTTATTTGCAGGAAATTTCTGTTCATCCAGTACAGGTTATCAGACAGGCATTCTGACTATCTAGAGACAAAGAAGGAGTCGAGAGAGGTGATGCTGATGTAAAGCTGGATGTTGTCAGCGTACATGTGAAAACTGGCATTATGTTTTCGGATAATGTTGCCAAAGGGCAGCATATAGATGAGGGATAGGGAGGGCCTAAGGACAGATCCTTGTGGGACACCAGAGGTAACGGTGTGGGAGCAGGAAGTGAAGCCATTGAAAATGATTCTCTGGCTATGACAAAATAGATAACAATATAAATCATGCGAGTGCAGTCCCATCTAGCTGGATGACAGTGGAAAATTGTTGAAGATAGTGTGGCCAACCGTGCCAAAGGCTGCAGACAGGAATAGTTTAGGAAGGAGGGATAGTTTATCACTGTCACAGTCACGTAGAATGTTATTTGTGAATTTGATAAGTGCCATTTCATTACAGTGGTTGGAGTGGAAACCTGATTGGAGAGATTCAAATCTCTAGGAAAGATGGGCACTGACTTGGAAAGCTTCAACACATTTAAGGATTTTGGAGAGGAAAGGAAGGTTGGGGATGGGGCAGTAACTGCAGTGACAGAGGAGTTGTGAGTTGGGTTTTTGAGGAGGGGATGATGACCACAAATTTGAAGGACAGGCAGGCAGGACCTGAGGAGAGGTACTCTTCACATAGCTACAGTGGATGTTGAACAATATGCTTTTGAGATTTACAGGCTGTCTTCCTCATTACTTGGTAACTGCTTGGTAACTGAGTGTCCTCCACCATGGACAGCTAAACAAATTTCAATTAGATTTCAATATTATACAACATAACTGAAATACACAACACACTTCAATCTGCAGTATACACCTCAATAGTATGCTATACATAATTGTAAATAATGAGAGCTTTAGTGCAACCTCTTAAACCCAGCAAAACTCAATCCCATTGCCAACTCTATTTTATTTTCTAACCCAGGATGCTCAAATATAGACAGTTAATGCATTCATACATATCTCCAAAAAGCATCTGTGGCTGGCCTTGAAGAAAATAATTCTTCATCTAAGAAAACAGCTTAGTATCTCCCAAGAAGTTCAGGGTCGACATTAATAGAACACAGGCTGTGTTGCAACAGGAGGTCAATCAGAGATGTAATGGGATAGTCAAGTTTAGAGGGAATAGAAGCATGAATGTGAGTTTCAGCAGTAGATGAACTGAGGCACAGGCAGAGTCAGGTGATGTTACAGAGGAGGGAATAGATGGTTGCAGTGATGGTGCGAACATCTGGTTAGAAGTTCATCTCAGGATCAAATATGGCACAAATCTATCTATGGCAGTGGTTGGGAGGTTGGGAATGCTAAAGTGAATCAAAGCATTTATCCACTCATTCCACATCCTGGTATGGCCAACTGCATCTTACATTGCAAGGATGCCTGCCCAGCTTGACGGACTCCACTTTAAATATGAAGGTCTCGCTCTGATAATGCACTCGGTGTCCAATTTGACATTTAATCTGGCGGACAAGCAGAGCAGCAGTGGTAGCTTCTCTACAAGGTCAAAACCTGCTAGAAACAGCTGACAAAGCCTGAAACAGTGCTCCTCTAAGTCCCATAAAGAAATCCTGAGCCTCTCCAGCCCTAGGTTTTCAACCCTCTTCCTATGATCAGAATTCGCAAGCACTTATCTTGTATTGGGGTCCATTCCATTGGGTCCCACATGACGGCCTCCAGGCATCCAATTTTAATTGTTGGGCTGGAGGTTGGCATGTGCCATGCTAATAAACCCAAATTGTTAGCCTCTGTGCTACCTATCCCAAAAGGACAGGAAATTCACTATGCTGCGTTCCCTCTGAGAGCTAAACTCAAGACCATCATTTCAGGAAATGAAATTTTTTTTGAAAAGCTGCATTTTAGCAATATATTTATTATTTGAGAGGAAATATTAAATAGCTATATTTGTAAGTGCAACTTACAGAAACTGCTGGTTTATCTTCAAAAGCTTTTCGTACATGTTCGAATCAAGGTGTGTAATTAATTTTGAAAACCTCCACTCTGCCCCTAAATGACTGGATTGGTTCTGAAACCCTACAGTCCTACCTTCCAACTAATTTAATTTGTTAATATTGACAATTCCAATCTCACTAAAAAAACGTTGATTACTCTTGTGACTTCTGACAAACTGACACATGTCGAAAAACTGACTCTCTGTTTAATACCCATTAGCTGATACATATCTCAGCCTACTCCTGCTTCTTTTGCTGACCCAAAAAGCACAAATAATTATTCCATCCAGGATTGTGAGAAGCTTAATAAGCATTGGCTTGGAAATTGGTTTTAATGGTAATAGATTATTTATCTAGAAGACTCTCAATGCTATTTGGAAAGATTATGTCAAAAAATTTCATGGCTTAATGGTGTGACATCTGTAATAATAAGCAAGTTTTGAGGACAACCTTTTGAATGCAGAATGTACTTTTCAGCTTTCAAAATGTAAATGCACCTTCAAAATGATTTCATTTCAAGTGGATAAAGCAGAAGTGGAAATAGAAGTGAGATTTAATTGATAATATTTGTGGCTTACTCTCTTCTTTTCTCTCCATATTTCTCATTATCCCTTAGCCATTTTTTCTCTGCACTGCTCTTTCATTTAATTCAGATGTGAGAAGCTAGAGGTTGTAGCAAGTCTGCCGTTATCAGCAGTGCTATTCTATGCCATGGGGGAGCAACAAATTTGCTAGCGGATTGCTCTGCTATCAAGGGCCTCTCACTGGTATAACTTTTATCGCTGATGCAACCTGGAATACACTTGACCGAAGGCAGCATCGCAGTCATGCTGGATCTGGTATTGAGGACCTACACTTTGCTGAGGTGAGGTGAGGGGATAGCCATCAAAAGCCAGAACCCAGGCTGATTTTTCCTCTCCCTAGTCCAGGAACACTAAGGTCCATTGTAAGATTTCTCCAGCACCCTAATCATAGTCAGCTAATGCAGTACAGAGGAGATCCTGTACAATGCAGCTCAGTACCAAATTGCATGGTGCATGGGGGAAGTTTAATAATTAAATGAACAGGTCTTTCTTTGTTGAAAAGCACTGTATTGGAAAATAATGGTGATTTCTGGTGTTTCCTATGATTTGTCTAACCTATGCTTCCCATAGATTAAAACAATGCTGGTCTCTAACTAGCTGCGCTGTTATATTGTAACTTGATCCACAAATATTGAGGGAAAATATTGAAAATCCCTTGATTACGATCTGAGGTAGAAATATAAGAAAACTCGACTTAAAGTATACTAAAAGCACTTTTTAAAAATAACCATTTTAAGGTTAAAAGAAATTCACAATTTTGTTTTTGTATTTGCACATATCACCTCCAATAAGATGTTGTTCAACAATTAATTGAAAAATCAATTTTGAACAGTGTTACTCTCATTCCAAAGTGAAAATATTCATGCAAGTACTTTTACACTCACAATCTTCATCTTGCAAGTGAAATGTAAATAAAATATCCAAAATGTGTTTACTTGCAAGAGTAATATTTATGCTAAATTCTTCTCTGCCCAAAAACAGAATTGTGTCATATTTTCTTCTCCGGGCATTTGCATTTTTGGAGTTCATCAGTTGGACACAGTTAACGTTTCCATGGAGATTTCTTATAGCTGCTGCTGTGCAGTGAGCTGCCGTTAGATAACACAATGTTATGATCAAGACCTAGAAAAGACAACCTTTCTTCGGCTTTGTTATTTTATCTTTGAGAGTGGCAAGATCATAAGCAAAGCCATTATTGTAACCCTTTAAAAATAACTTAACAAAAGTAACAATCCCTGGTGGTAACTTCCACCCAGTGGAAGCCAGGTGGGTGGATACCATATTAAAAGGGCAGGATTTTCTGCCTGCCGGGTGAGTGGGCCCGACCCAATCTCTGGCGGGTGGGGAGCTGATCCCTGCCGGAGAAGCGGGCCCCGCTGCCATTTTACGTGGCCATGCCATGTAAGGCCCACCCAGTGTGACGTGTGGCAGGAAGCGCTATGCACTTCCTGTGAGGGCAGGGGGGATTCCCCAAAAGTAAGAGTGCGCACTTTCGCGCATGCGCACAAAAGAGCGCATATCTCCCTGAGGCTAAGTGCTGCCTCAGGGAGATCGCTGACACTCCTAAAAATATGAAAATTAGGGAAAAACATCCCTAACATGTTCCCCTCACGTGACAATGTCACATGAGATGGGACATGTTCATAATTTACATTATAAGTTTATTAAACTTTTTAAATCCCTACATGAAACCTCATCCCACCGCTGGATGAGGTTTCCTGTTTTTTCTATTGCCCGCCAGGGCTCCTGGCCTGCCCGCCAACATTAAGGTTGGACGGGCAGGTCCTTTAATTCTTTAAATTATCCTGTCAATGGCCTCAATTGGGCATTGACAGGTTGGCGGACACACAGTTGATTTGGCTGTGCCCCCCGCCTTCCTGAAAATTTAAATGGGGTGGGATGATGTCGGGGGTTCCCCCCTGATGTCATCCCACGTCATTTTATACATTAGCGTACGGGCCCCACCCCCTGCTCGCCGACAGCAAAATTCTGTCCAAAGTCACCCATGTCATTTACCCGCCCTAACAGTGCCCCCTGGATCCCATGAGGAAATCTTCTATGCTGAAGGTTTGTGCCCCACTCATCACATGTTGGGAGGTTAGCTGGTTAAATGAAGACCACGAACTAAGATATCCCTGGCTGCGTATTGGAGCAGCGAATGTGTTATTAACTGTAGAGTAAAGGGGTAATATGAGAAGCACCTGATACTGATGTAACTGCTGGTGTAATTATGATGCAATATCACATGATTAAGTAACAGATTTGGTGGGAAGCAGAAGTACAACCTCATAGATGTAGATATATCTGTAAATAAACAAGAATGTTTTTTTTAAGAATAACAGTCTGTAGTAACATTCTTAGCCTAACAGGAAAACCCTAAGGAAACCCATCTAGACCCCAAACGTAAGACAAAACATGGGGACAGCAGACAGAGCGTAAAAGACCCAGAAAACACCCAAGTGAAGGCTGCAGACCTAAAAGAACTGCAAATCCTTAGAAAAAGGATAAGAAGAAAAAAAGATTGAAGACTCACCTGAGAACAGAGCATCATGAGTGCATGGGACACAGGCTTTTGCACAGGCCCAGAGCTCAGACAGCAATAAGTACAGATCACAACCTACAAACCAAACGAGGGATCAGAAACAGACCTAGAGCTTAGGACACTCATGGAGTCCAGGTTGCCACTCTCAGAACCTTTCCAAAGCACTAAAGGTTCGCAACAGGCTTGACACTGTGACAAGTGGAAGAAGAGATTCTCCAGATACAGAGCAGCTTCAGGTTTGCATAAGAATGAACAAAAGGGTTAGGTCAGTACCTTATGCAATAGGAACTATTGCAGATGATAGAGAGTTGATGGGGCTTGAAGCTCATACGATGAAGTCCTCCAGGCATTCGATGCATATTTCAATATCCAAAAAAATGTAACCATCGAACAAGCAACATTTTATAAGAGGAAACAAAATCCCAGTGAATGAATAGATTTATAAATGACCTGTACAGGCTAGCAGAAAATTGCAACTATGGGATCCTCAGAGATGAATTAATACGTGGTTTTGTAGTAGTTGCAAATGAAGCAAGATTTAACTCTCAAAAAGGCAGTACTAATATTGTGACAGACTGAGCTTAGGAAGCAAAACAGAATGGTGTTCATGGAGAAAGTGGTGTCCATTGGAAAAGGATGCGTGAGACCATTCAATATATCGGACAGAAAAGAGAAAGCACATTGAAGCAAAAGCATTTAAATCAGCAGAAAGCACACCAACTGCTATCTTTAAATGCTCTTGGTGTGGTGGGAAAGCCTTGCACAAGATGGAAGAATGCGTAGCAGAGGGAGCAGAATGCCACAACTCTGGAAAGTTGGGGCATTTTAAAATTATCTGTGGATCTAAAATGCAAGTAACTCACAAGAAGAAAGAGAAAACAACAAGGCCAAACCAAATCCAAGAAGTGGAAGAACCACGAAAAAAGTCCTTCCTAGAAGAAGTTAACAAAACAGAAAATAATTATTGGAGCATTAAATTAGAAGTTGATGGCCACCTCACCGAATTCAAACTGGATACTGGCATAGCTGTTTCAGGACCATCTGGTTACGTAAAGTAGCTGAAAAACAGCCCATTACAGCCATCCTCCATTCTGTTGCAAGATGGGCTACACTGAAACTAATAGACTGATACTTGGCGAGATCAAGATACAAGGATAAGAAAATTATTGAACCCCTTTATGTTATACAGAACAAGGAGTCATCATTATTGTGTAGAAAAGCACGCCTACAGCTGAGGCTGATTTACAAAGTTTGAGCAGCCCAGTAATGTATTCAGAAGTGAATTTCCATCCCTACTTTCAGGCTGAAGAAAGCTGGAGGCAGAATATCATTAATGCTAAGGGCAGATGCTAAGCCTATGTGTCTCTTCACAGTGAGGAAGGTCGCTCACCCAATTTTGGACAAAGTCAAGAGTGAGATTGAACACATGTTAGAACAAGGGATCATCTCACCACTAACCATGCTGACAAAGTGGTATTCTGGAATGGTCACAACACCAAAGCCTAATGGTTCACTTAGAATCTGTGTGGACTTGACTCAATTAAATAAGTCAATAGAGCAAAAGATCCACCCGATGGCATCAGTGGATGAAAGTCTTACCAAATTAGCAAAGAGCACCCTCTTCACAAAATTGAATACAAACAGGCTTTTGGCAGTTGCCTCTGGACAAAGAATCTAGATTATTAACTCCTTTTAATCATCTCATTTGGTCATTATTGCTTTAACAGGTTACTATTCAGGATTGCTTCTGCATCTGAGATATTCCTAAGAATGATGTCTCATCCCCTTAAAAGCATGAAAGCAGTAATATGCCATAACGATGATATTCTCATACACGGTTCCTAATGGGGACTTTGAGTGAGAGAAGTCATCAAGGTTCTACAAGAAGCATGTTTGACATTGAAAAACAAATGTGAATTTGAAAAGCCTGTGATAAAATTCTTAGGACACATTATTCAAGCTTAAGGAGTTACTGCAGATCTGCAGAAAGGCAAACTGATTAGAGAGTTTCTGCAGCTTAGAACCATCACAGAATTACAAAGATTCCTTGAGATGGCCAACCAAATAGGCAAGTTCCTACCAATCGTGGTGGAAATCAATGAGCTGTTACAACAGCCAAGGTCAACAGAGGTGTTGGAACGCGGACCAGCAAAACACTTTTGACAAAATCAAAAATCTCCTAATTTCACCAGAAATTCTAGCGCACTATAGTCCAGAATTGCCAACAATTGTAGCAGCAGATACATTATCTACAGGCTTCAGCAAAGTGCCATTTCAAGTTCAAAAAGATGGAAAAAGAAGACCAATTTATTGCACCTCAAGATCTCTCAAGGACACAGAGAAAAGATATGAAGCCATTGAGGAAGAAGAATTAGCAGCCACACTGGCCTGCGAGAAGTTCTCTGATTATGTTATGGGATTAAAGTTTAAAATTGAAACCGACCACAAGCCTTTGGTTATTCTTCTCAACCTAAAGGAAATTGCAAAAATGTTGCCTAGGATTCAATATTTTAGACTGAGTCTCATGATATATGATTCAGTTACTGAGTACCTTCAAGGGCACTACCAGACAACAGCAGATGTATTATCAAGAATGCCAGTAGAAGGAGTCAAACTGGAAGATTTTAATTTTATTGAGGAAGTGAAAGCATATACTTTGCTCTTTGCTAAACACTTACCAGCCACAAGAGATTAAGCAAGCATGGCAGCAGGATGATGAATGTATCCAAATAAAAGAGTATTGCCAGAATGGATGGCTGGAGTTTACTCCTAAGAACCCAATACTTCACCAGTACTTCGAACAGAGAAAACAAATCACTATCATTGATGATTTCTTAGTTTTTAATGACAGACTAGTCATCCCTAAAATACTTCCACTCAACATTCTCCAAAAAATCTATCAAAGTCACTTGGGAATAGCGAAATGCTGGGCAAAAGCCCATCAGTCAATCTGGTGGCCAGTCATCAGTAACTCCATTGAAGAGTTAATCACAAATTGCATTCCCTGTTCAGTGAATAGCCAACAGCAGAGCAAATCACTGGCATCCCCCACTTTGCCCTTGAGGCCGTGGCAGCTCCTGGGAATGGATTTATTTGAGTTCAACGGCAAAGTTTTCATCATCGTCATTAATTACTACTCAAGGTAGTTTGAAGTGAGTAGACTGCACAGCATTGTAGTGGAGGCACTCATTAGATTACTAAAAAGAATCTTCATGATACATGGCATCCTGGGCATTGTGGTGTCAGACAATGGTCACAGTTTGCTAATGAACTGTTCCACAACTTTGTGCAGGAATATGTTTTCATGCATGTGACTAATTCACCGAGATATCTTCAGTCGAACAGAGAAGCAGAAAGAGGAGTTCAAACAATTAAGGAATTAATGAAAAAGAATGGAGATATTAGGCGGGATTTTCCAGCACGGACACGAACAGGCATTGTAGCGCGCTGGCCGGGAAAATTTGGAGAGCCGTTAAAAGTCAACAGCTCTCCAAATTTTCCCATCCAGCTGATGTTGGGGCTGGAAAATCCCTCCCATTAACATAACCCTTCTTAACTATAGAACCTCACTGTTAAAAAAACAGGTTCTCACCACCTATTGATGGGAAGAAGGCTGCGAACATAATTTCCAGCTCTAAATCAAAAATCTCAGTCTGACATTACTCCAGATGACCATGAGAAAGTTAGGAAGCATGAGGAGCAACAAGAAGACAATCAAGTTCATAATTTCAACTTCAGGCACAGAGCATGAGACTGGAAGGTGCTACAGCCCAGAGAGAGAGTGTGGACACAAGATCAACAGAAAGAAGGCATTATAATAGAAAGAACTCCTTAACCAAAATCTTATAGAATTGAGACAGGATAGGGAAATATCCATAGGAACTGAAGAGCATTGATATCGTTGGGAAGGAAACCAATAGAACTGTGGGCAAAGTATTTGGATCCGGATGGAGACATGAAACCAGAAGCAAGCAGAAACTCTATAACCGCCCGTATCTCCTATCAAATAACAAGAGAGCGCAGTTCATCCTTGACCTCGAAATGAAATCAGGACTAGGTCAGGGAGATTGGTCAAGGCACCACAGAGATTAACCCTGTGAAGTCTGAGTCTTTGTGGGGAGACGTGGGAGGATATATATAGTTGGGATAAAGACTTGGGGGGAAATTTAGGGCAAAGGGTTAACATCAGAAGAACCTGATACTCATGTAACTGCTGATGTAACTATGATGCAATGTCACATGATTAAGTTACTGAGATTTGGTGTGAAGCAGAAGTATAACCTCATGTATTGCACTGACATGTACAAAGATCTGTAAATAAACAAGAATGGTTTTCATGGTAACATTCTTAGGGTAACGGGCAACCCAAAAAAACCCATCTGGACCCCGAACGCAAGATGAAACATTAACTTATGTCACTGCTCTCCCAATGAAAATTAGCCCTGGGTTAAATCAAGGCCTCAAGGAAATAAAGAGCTTGGATTTATATAACATCTTTCAATACCTTAGGACATCCCAAAGCACTTCACAACCAATTAAGTATTTTTTATAACATAGGAAACAAAACAACTAATTTGCACACTGCAAGCTCCTGCAAAAACAATGAGCGAAACCAGATGATCTGTTTTAAGTGTTAGTTCAGGAATGCATGTTGACTAGGACATTGGGGGAACTTCACTGCTCTTCTTTGAAGAGTGCCATAAGATCTTATACATTTAATGAGATTTTTAATGTCTCATCCAAAAAAATAGCACCTTCAAGGGTGCAGCACTTGCAGCACTGGCAGCATAGATTTTGGGTTCAATTGCTGTTCGCCAGGGCACTTGTGGAGAAGTGAAGTAAGGTGAAAGAGATTAAGTGATTTCATCTCTTCATCCCCTCAGTATCACATGGCTTAAAACTTCTAAATATTTTGTGCCTACAAATATCTTACTTAATATTTCCTTTCAACATACCTGTACAAATTAGGAACTTTTTCCCATGATATAAAAGAAAGATGGCATATTTGAAGGTCAAAGTTTTGATCAGATGGAATATATTGTAAGCTGTATGAATGGCAGAATGTCATTTGCTAAGTCTGTGTGAGAAAAAAACAAACCTCTGAAAAAATGTGGTATAGTTTATTAATTTGTAAATTTAAAAGTGAATTATAAAAATCTGTTTACATCAATTTTAATCAAATTGTATAAAGTTGAATTGAATTTTGTTCCTCATTCTCTTTTTTCCACAACCCACACTTAAAGGAGAGATTTTCAGGCTCCGACACTGGTGGTCATCACCATGGGTGGGACAGGAAAATTTGGAGAGCCGTTATGGTGTCCCATCGGTGTCGGGGCTGGTAAATCCAGCCCTTAGTTCAGCATCTGAAAAATAAGAGGTGATGTTATTCAGCTCCCCCCCAGTAAAGAAAGAAATTGCATTTATATGGTGCTTTTCACTCAATGTCTGGATGTCACAAAGTGTTTCACAGCCAGTGAGATTCTTCTGAAGTGTTGGCAGTGTTGCAAAACCTGTAACCAGTTTGTGCACAGCAAGGACCCAAAAACAGCAATGCAATAATGACCAGACCCTCTGTTTTTGGTGCTGTTGGTTGAGGGATGAATGTTGACCAGAACAACTCCCCCGCCCTTCCCTGAAGAAAAGACCATCATAGAAGCATTTATGGCCATTTGAGAGGGTGCACAGAAAGTTGGTTTAGTACCTCATCTTAAAGTGTACCTCTGGAAACACAGTAATACCATCTTACTTTTCATGTACATCACTGTGCAGTGGTGCTTGAACCTAAGACCTTCTTACACAGAGGCAATGGCGCCATCCGTGAACCAAGTAGACTCCAAGCAGCATATGTGCTATAAATTACATTGGTCATCTGCCAGCCAGAAGAATAAAGCAGTATTACGTGTGTGTGTCTGTGCTTAGTGCCATCCTTGTTTTGGGATATTTTTCTCCCTCCAGCACTTCTTATCTCCCAGCCTGGCTGTCCTCCCACATGCACAAACTCTTCAGAATGAATTAAGCCTAGTCACTACAAGCAGCTGGCTTCCACCAGCACTAGAACCTGAGCGCATGAAATGTAAATATAAAGCATCTGCTTGGCTCCAAACTGAAAAGCCAACAGAAAATCAGTGATAAATAAATTTGATTCTAGTAGACCACTACTGTGGTTAGTTTGTAAGGCTGTATAAAGATAGTAAGCAGTGTTAACATACAGTGGGTGATTGTCATATGTAGCACAGATTGGGCAGATTGCCTATTCCACTCATCCCATGATTGTTGTTAAGAAGCCCAGTTGATAATTGTGATTGGAGCTCATTTAAATACAAGAGAGAAACTACTAGCAGTTATCAAGCTGCTTACAGGTAACTTGCCATTTGAAAGGGCCGAAAACCTGATAGGGGAGAGAGAGATACTGATCATGGGCCAATAGCAGCACTTGAAGGGAGGACTGGAAACATTTTGGGAATCAGTCGAACAACTTATTTCAGCATTAATGGGAAAGAGCATAGGAACATAGGAAACGGAAGCAGAAGTAGGCCATTCAGCCCCTCGAGCTTGCTCCACCATTCAACTAGGTCATGGCATACCTTCTACCTCAACCCCGTTTTCTTGCACTGTCCCCACATCCCTTGATATCTTTAATAACTAGAAATCTATTGATCTCTGTCTTAAATATAATCAAAGACAAAGCCTCCGCAGCCCTCCGGGGTAAAGATTTCCAATGATTTGCCACACTCTGAGTGAAGAAATTCCCCCTATCTCAGTCCCAAATGCCCTATCTCTTATTCTGAGACTGTGTCTCCTGATTCTAGAACCTCCCGTCAAGGGAAACATCCTTCCTGCATCTTCCTTGTTGAGCCCTGTAAGAATTTTGTACGCTTTAATGAGACCACCACTTATTCTTCTAAACTCTAGGACAATTCTGCAATCCCAGGAATCAGCCTTGTGAACCATCATTGCATTACCTCTGTGGCAACTATATCCTTCCTTGGGTAAGGAGACCAAAACTGCACACAATGCACAAGATGCAGTCTCACCAAGGCTGGACTCTTTTCAGTGGTAACCCCCAGGATTGATAGTGGGAGATTCAGTGATGGTAATGTCATTGAACATCAAGGGGCAATGGTTGGATTCTCTCTTGTTGGAGATGGCCATTGCCTGACATTTGTGTGGCGCAAATGATACTTGCCACTTGTTAGCCAAAGCCTAGATATTGTCCAGGTCTTGCTGCATTTGGATATGGACTGCTTCAGTCTCTGAGGAGTCGTGAATGGTGCTGAACATTGTGCAATCATCAGCGAACATCCCCACTTCTGACATTATGATGGAAGGAAGGTCACTGATGAAGCAAGACATTTTTACCCCTGCGCTCAAATCCCCTTGCAATAAAGGCCAAAATACCATTTGCCTTCCTAAATGCTTGTTGTACCTGCATGTAGCTTTCAGTGACTTGTGAACAAGGACACTTAGGTCCCTACGTTTCCCAATCTCTCATCATGTAAGAAGTACTCTGCATTTCTGCTTTACCTACTAAAGTGGATAACTTCACAAATCCTTTTTTTAAATTCATTTATGGGATGTGGGCTTTACGGGCTGGGCCAGCATTTATCGCCCATCCCTAATTGCCCTTGAGAAGGTGATGATGAGCTGCCTTCTTGAACGGATGCAGTCCATGTGGTGTAGGTATTTCCAGGATTTTGACTCAGTGACTGTGAGAGAACGGCTATATATTTCCACATCAGGAAGGTGAGTGACTGGGAGGGGAACTTCCAGGTGGTGGTGTCCCCACCTATCTGCTGCCCTTGCCCTTCTAGTGGTCATAGGTTTGGAACGTGCTGTCTAAGGAACCTTGGTGAATTCCTGCAGTGCATCTTGTAGATGGTACACACTGCTGTCACTGTGCGTTGGTGGTGGCAGGAGTGAACGTTTGTGGATGTGGTGCCAATCAAGCTGTCTGCTCTGTCCTGGATGGTGTCAAGCTTCTTGAGTGTTGTGGGAGCTGCACTCATCCAGGCAAGTGGGGAGTATTCCATCACACTCCTGACTTGTGTCTTGTAGACAATGGACAGGTTTTGGGAAGTCAGGAAGTGGTTTACTCGTCGCACAATTCCTAGCCTCTGACCTGCTCTTGTAGCCATAGCTATATGGCTGGTCCAGTTCAGTTTCTGGTCAATGGTAAGCCCCAGGATGTTGATAGTAGGAGATTCAGTGATGGAAATGTCATTGAACATCAAAGGGCAATGGTTGGATTCTCTCTTGTTGGAGATGGTCATTGCCTTGTGTGGCGTGAATGTTACTTGCCACTTGTCAGCTGAAGCCCAGATATTGCTGCATTTGGACATGGACTGCTTCAGTATCTGAGGAGTTGTGCATGGTGGTGAACATTGTGCAATCATCAACGAACATCCCCACTTCTGACATTATGATGGAAGGAAGGTCACTGATGAAGCAGCTGAAGATGGTTGGGCCGAGGACATTACCCTGAGGGACTCCTACAGTGATGTCCTGGAGCTGAGATGACTGACCTCTAGCAACCACAACCATCTTCCTTTGTGCTAGGTATGACTCCAACCAGGGGGAGAGTTTCCCCCAATTCCCATTCACTCTAGTTTCGCCAGGGCTCGTTGATGCCACACATTCTGCCAAATGTGGCATTGATGTCAAAGGCAGTCACTCTCCCCTCGGGAGCTCAGCTCTTTTGTCCATGTTTGAACCAAGGCTGTAATGAGGTCAGGAGCTGTGGCCCTGGCAGAACTCAAACTGGGTGTCAGTGAGCAGGTTATTGCTAAGCAAGTGCTGCTTGATAGCACTGTTGATGACCCCCTTCCATTACTTCACTGATGATGGAAAGTAGACTGATGGGGTGGTAACTGGCCAGGTTGGATTTAGGACTCGGCCAGTAGTAGTGCTATTGAGCCATTCTTGGTGATAGACATTGAAGAGTTCCCAGAGTACATTCTGCTTCCTCCAAGTGGTGTTCAACCTGGAGGAGGGCTGATTCATCAGCTGAGTGAGGGTGGTATGTAGTAATCAGTAGGAGCTTCAGTTACCCAAGTTTGGCCTGATACCATGAGACTTAAGGGATGGTGAGTATGCTCAGGGCAACTCCCTCCTGTACTGCCACCTCTGCTGGGATGGTGTTGGTGGGACATTATCTGCAAGGTATGATTCCATGAGGATGGCTATGTCAGGCTGTTGCTTGACTAGCCTGTGAGGCAGCACTCTCAATTTTGGCATGTTAGTAAGCAGTACTTTGCAGGGTTGAATCCAGTCCACCTGGTTTCATTCCTTGTGACTTTATCATTTCAGAGGAGATTTTAAGAGTCAACTACATTGCTGTGGGTCTGAAGTCACATGTAGGCCAGACCAGATTTCTTCCCCTAAAGGGGTGGTGGGGGCGGGGGGTGGGGGTGGGGGGCGGGGGGCATCAGATGGGCTTTTATAACAATGGTTTGATGGTTATCATCAGACTTGGAATTCATGATTTTTTTATTGAATTCAAATTTCACCACCAGCCATGGCAGGATTAGAACCCGAGTCCCCAGAACATTACCCTGGGTCCCTGGATACCACTGCGCCATTACCTCCCCCACAATATCCACATTATATTCCATCTGCCTTGTTCTTTCCCACTCACTAAATCTGTCCAAATCCCCTTGAAGTCTTTTTGCATCCTTCTCACGACTCACATTCCCACCAAGTTTTGTGTCACCAGCAAACTTGAAAATTTTACATTTGGTCCCCACAACCAAATCATTGATATAGATTGTGAATAGCTGTGGCCCATGCATTAATTCTTGTAGTACCCCCCAGTCAAGCCTGCCAACCTGACAATGACCCATTTACTCCTACTTCCTGTTTTCTGTCCTTCAACTAGTCCTCAATCCATGTATATTATTCCAAATCCCGTGTGTTCAGATTTTGATAATTAACCTCTTTTGTGGAGCCTTATCGAAAGCTTATCAAAAGCTTTCTGAAAATCCAAATACACCACACCCACTGGTTCTCCCTTAATTATTCTGCTGCTTGCACCCTCAAAAAAAATGCAGGTTTGTCAAACATGGGCCAGGATTTCCCAGTCGGCATGTGGGGGGCGTGGATGACATCAGGTGGAACTCCTGACGTCACTGCGCCCCATTTAAATTTTCAGGTAGACAGGGGCTCAGCCAAATCAGCTGTGCACCCACCAACCTGTCAATGACCTATTGAGGCCATTAACAAAGTAATTAATGTAATGAGTAGACCTGCCCGTCCAACCTTAAGGTTCGCAGGCAGGCTGGGAGCACTGACGGGCATTGGAAAAAGCATGAAACCTCATTCACGAGGGAGCTGAAGTTTCCTGTATGTTTATAATTTTTTAATAAAAGTGAAACTGAAACTGATGGACATGTCCCAACTCATGTGACAGTGTTACATGAGGGGGCATGTCAGGGATTTTTTTTTACTGTTTTTAATATTTTTTACTGTGTAGCCGATCTCCCTGAGGCAGCACTTAGCCTCAGGAAGATGAATGCGCTCTTTTGCCTGCCCTCACAGGTAGGCCTTAATTGGCCCACCCACATAAAATGGCGGGGCGCTCCCATCATGGGCGCCGATTGGAGGCGCACCTCCACATGCGCGCTCTTGAACATCCCCCCAACGGGAGGAAAATTCTGCCCATGATTTCTTTGTTGACGGTACCCAATCCTACCATTATTTTTTAACTGTCCAGTTATCACATCCTTTATAATACACTAGCATTTTCCCTACTACTTATATCAGGTCTGTAGTTCCCTGTTTTATCTCTCC
Organism: Carcharodon carcharias; assembly: GCF_017639515.1. Classification (NCBI taxonomy): domain Eukaryota; kingdom Metazoa; phylum Chordata; class Chondrichthyes; order Lamniformes; family Lamnidae; genus Carcharodon; species Carcharodon carcharias. Next base: position 95,493,187 of record NC_054482.1, read on the forward strand.
CTCCTTTTTTAAACAGTGGCATTACAATTGTTAGCTTCCAATATGCATGAACCATTCCAGAATATATAAAATTTTGGAAGACAGCAACCAATGCATCTATTATCCCTACAGCCACCTCCTTCAGTACTTTGGATCAGCAGGGTTTAAACATGCTGCTGATTCATTATCAGCCATTTTGTGCCATTGTTTAATACCAATTATAACTCCAATGTTTTCCTATTAATGCAGGAAAAACCTGTGTGCTTGAGCACAATTATTTCAAGAATGGGTATGAATGGATATACCTTAATTTATGTTAGCTAATCTGGATCTTTCCTGTAAGAATGCTCTTGTTAAGGTTGAGCATATTTTTGGGCCAAAGTGGAATGAACCTTCCCTTGCCTTTAGCAGTGCCATGTCAAATTTAATAGCCCACATGGACCTGGGATGCAAAAAGTGAAAGTGTTAATTCCCCAACCCCAACATTCCTTTATTTTAATCAGCACAAATGCACTCCCCCTGTCAACACTCTCTTAACATGTGAAAAGCATTCCTCCTTACACCCAGTCCTATTAAACTACTAAATGGACAAATTTAGGTTAAGGTTCAATTAGAAGTTTCTTGTCATATGGCTACCTTTATATATTCCAGAATATATAAAATTTTGGAAGACAGCAACCAATGCATCTATTATCCCTACAGCCACCTCCTTCAGTACTTTGGATCAGCAGGGTTTAAACATGCTGCTGATTCATTATCAGCCATTTTGTGCCATTGTTTAATACCAATTATAACTCCAATGTTTTCCTATTAATGCAGGAAAAACCTGTGTGCTTGAGCACAATTATTTCAAGAATGGGTATGAATGGATATACCTTAATTTATGTTAGCTAATCTGGATCTTTCCTGTAAGAATGCTCTTGTTAAGGTTGAGCATATTTTTGGGCCAAAGTGGAATGAACCTTCCCTTGCCTTTAGCAGTGCCATGTCAAATTTAATAGCCCACATGGACCTGGGATGCAAAAAGTGAAAGTGTTAATTCCCCAACCCCAACATTCCTTTATTTTAATCAGCACAAATGCACTCCCCCTGTCAACACTCTCTTAACATGTGAAAAGCATTCCTCCTTACACCCAGTCCTATTAAACTACTAAATGGACAAATTTAGGTTAAGGTTCAATTAGAAGTTTCTTGTCATATGGCTACCTTTCATCCCAAGTTTAATTCTGCCTTTGAAACTATTATTATTATTTTCGCTATTACTGGTCAGAGAGTCACTCAAATGGAATGTCCGTTGAGCAGCTTTGAAGCTCACCAGTCAGTTAATCTAATTATGATGTGACAACATACCTTGCACACAAAGAAGGTGACATTACCTGTTAGGGACACAGAAGCAAATACACACCAATCAAATGATGAAGAGAACCTCCAAATCCAAAGTAACATTTCCAGCTTGTTTAGCTAAATTGAACTTTAAGAGAAAATTGTACATTTAATAAAAGCGTATGCAAATTAACTATTTTGTTTGAGATTTTAGGTCAAACATATTTTGTTTTCTAATTATATTTTGGTATGTTTTCTTTCCCAGGAGTTTATGCATTTGGACTTTTTGCCACAGATATATTTGTAAATGCTGGGCAAGTGGTGACAGGAAATCTAGCCCCCCATTTTCTCACAGTCTGTAAACCCAATTACACAGCACTGGGCTGTCAGCATGAATCTGTGCAATTCATCAACAGTGAGGAGGCCTGCACTGGCAACATAGACGCCATTACAAAAGCCAGGAAAAGCTTTCCATCCAAAGAGGCAGCTTTAAGTGTGTATGCAGCAGTGTATCTGGCAGTAAGTAAATTTGTTGCATCCTATCATTCTGCCTACAGTCATTAGCTGCAGTGACTTTTGTTTTAAAATTTGTATCCATCAGCTCAAGCAATCACTGGAAATTATTGAAGGTAGCTCCAAACGCACAGCAAAGCTTTGGCCAAAAAATGGAAAAGAGATCACATGTAGAATTGCACCATGGAATTTTTAGATTTAAGTTATTACTCCAATGAGACTTACTCTAAGTGCCTGATGAAATTTCCTAAACTTTTTGAAATTTACTGATACATTTTGATGAAGGAGGCAATGTTAATGATTTTACCAACATTGTTGCTTAGTTCATTTTGTATATTATGCCTGTTTGCCTTATACAGGTGTCAATTTGAAAGGAAATGTAGGAGGCACTTGCAGCATCCTTAAAGCTCACAAATGCTATGACTGTGTTACGACCAGGTGAGAAGGGATGAACTGCTTCCCCTCTATTCAACCTCCTCGGTTGGTTACAACAAAGGTTTCAGTTCCTTTTTCACTAGGATATGCCTTTTCCAAATCAGAATGTATTTAACTATTTAAGCTGGGGGCAAAAAGGAGCCAGTCAAACAATTTTTTTTTGCGTCAAGGAAAGAGGAAATTTATTAATCACTAAATCTGGGAAAAATAAGAAAAACCTGAAGTCAAGCGTTCGGCCCTCATGCAGCCATTCAGGTCCATGCACATACGCACACCAGTATCAGAAATAAGGAGAGTTACGGTCCAATAAAAAAAAAGGTAAAATAATATATGGCTAAGTGTCCTTTGATTGTCCTTGAGGCGTAGATTTTAAATGTTGCAGCCAAGTTAGTTGGTTTCTTGGGTGCAGTCAGATGTAGAAGATGTTGCAATTATTATTAGATCTTCGTTCATTGGACTGGGCTTCTCAGACTGGCGACACTCTTATTCCAAAAGAGAGAAAGAGGGAGCGAGGGCAGCCTTCAGCCTGTTTCCTCTGCTGAAGACTTTCTCGACACCAACCGTGTCACCTGCAATCTCTTTCAAGTGGCTGGGCAGCCTTGCCTTGAAATACTTCATCTATTGTGTATTTTCAAGAGGTTTTGGGTGTGTTTGTGTCTGTGGCAGCCATTGTTTCAATATCCAGCACTTTGCATTTTTAACGCCTGTTCCTTAGACATTGATGAGTTTCGATGGGTCTCTGAGTTATAGGAAATGTATCTCTCTTCACACACCCCTGACAGTGATTTGTTTGTTTCTCACCTTCACTTTAGAATGCGGCTTTGCATTTTTAATCAGTTTGCTCTGTCTCATTTCAAATTGCAAATTTCCCAGTCAGTTGGAAGTTGAAAAATCATATTTTCAAGAATTAAAGGGGCATAGCCTCATGACAGCTGGTACAATCAAAACTTGGGGATAAAATTACACCGAACATGTTAGGAAATTCCAGAAACATTTACAGCTATAGTAAAGATGGTACAGGCACAATTGGAAACCTATATTAAAAGTGGTAAAAGAGAGCTGACTTGGAAAAGAAGGGAACACACCAGATATAAAAGTGACAAATATTCAGTTAAATAATCCTAAAAGGTTCACAGGTAAATAAATGTATTTCTTGAACTTTCAGGCAGTCCATTCCAGATCCTAACAACTCACTGTGTAAAGACATTTCTCCTCAAACACCCCTCTAGCCCCTTTGCCGGTTGTTAAATCTGTGTCCTTTAATTACCAACCCACACGCCAATGGAAAATTTATCTTATGTTCAGTATGGAAATCCCATATTAACTCTATTTTTATCTGTCCACAGATTTTCCCTGGCCCACTAAGTATTTCCAGCCTTTTTGGAGACTGGTTGCCTCATCTCTTTGGCTATATTGGTCTCCAGTAATATGCTTTTGAACTGAGGAAGTGGAAACTATTGCCATGGGGTCCCTGCCAATGTCTTCCACTCCTTGGTGTCATTGGCCTTGTAAGGGTCGAACGGAAGGTCTATCCCTTTCAAGACCAATCAGGTTCTCCAAGAGGTGATCAGGGGCCTGCAATACTCATGTCCCTGACTTATTCCAAAGAGATTGCCCATAATCCAGCCAGAGGTGCAATAGCAGGCTGGTAAATTATTTCAGTGTTGTAATACTTGTCCACAGCAGCTAATTTGATGTTCTTGCTACATGTCTGTGAAATCAGTTTCCCTCACAGTTCACCCCATTAAATAAAGATAAATGGATGGTTCATTTTTTTGTTCTTTCCTGAAACTTTGCAATGCACTGGATAGTTACCATGTTCACCCACAATCTAACAATGATTTATTGTATATAAAGCATGTTTACATGTCCTAAAGATGTTAAGCTGGCATGAAAATGTATTGGGATGATTTGGGGAGGGGGGTTGTCGCCACTAAAAAGACATTTTTTTTCCCCTTCCAAGTTATCTAATTTTGTTTAGATTGAATTATATGTAGGAAGCTCTCAAGAATTAAGCAGGCTTGAAATTTTTTTTAATACATTCACGGAATGTGAGCTTCGCTGGCTGAGCCAGCATTTATTGCCCATCCCGAGTTGCCCTTGAGAAGGTGGTGGTGAGCTGCCTTCTTGAACCGCTGCGGTCCATGTGGTGTAAGTACACCCACAGTGCTGTTAGGAAGGGAGCTCCAGGATTTTGACCCAACGACAGTGAAGGGACGGCAAAGTACTTCCAAGTCAGGATGGTGAGTGACTTGAAGGGGAACTTCTAAGTGGTGGTGTTCCCATCTATCTGCTGCCCTTGTCCTTCTAGATGGTAGTGATTGTGGGTTTGGAAGGTGCTGTGAAGAAGCCTTGGTGAATTCCTGCAGTGCATCTTGCTTGTATTTTATAAAATGTGAATAAAACATTCAAATTTCTCATCACGTTAATTTTGTCTTGGGAAAAGACATTTGAATTGCTTTGCAAATATTGGCACTGCTTTTTTTTTGCCATATCTAATGAAGTAAGAACTCAATTTTATTAAAATGAAGTTTCTGCCACCTACCTCCACTTTCTACCAGCTCCGCCACTTGAAGTTAATCTCCACCTGAAGTTGTTTCACCACTTCATCTGTAGTGGAAAATGTGAATTTTATTTGTGCAATATGACTGGACAGTTTCCAAAGAGACTTTGCATTTTATGCTTTTGGATGCAATATCTCTTCGACTGTCCCTGTCACAATAACTTTCAGTTCAAAGTTGGTGAAGCGTTCCTTTGTCATTTGCTGTTAATATTCTGACAGTTGTCAGTTGAACTGTGCTATTTCTTAACTATCACCAGTCTTTACCTTCTGATTTATTACCATGCATTATAATCTTACTTCTCTACTATTTATATGTAAATTATGAGATTGAGGGATGTGCACTCAAACAATGTGCATAGAATTGGCAAATATAGACAAATGGAAAAGTGTCTTGGTAAATATTAAACCAACTCAAAAGTTATACCATGCATTTTATATTTATTAGAGCACACAAAATGAATCAATGAATCAATATGTCACATCACTATGTGAGGAACACATGGCTTTTAATACATGAAGCAATACAATATTTTACTGCAAATGCTAAATATCTGAGATTAAAACAGAAAGTTATGGAAACACCACAGGTCATGCAGCATTTGTGGAGAAAGGAAAACAGAGTTAACGGGTAGAATTTTCCCAAGTTTGCACTACCCACAGTAGTGGGTGGGTAAAACGCCAATGGCGATGGCAGGTTTTCATGCCGTATTATCCTGAGCCCACCTCATTACTTATGCATTCCCGGGAAACATGCCATTTCCATGGCAGGTGGGCTCCTCATTTACCTACCCATCATCACCCTGCCGTTGTATCACGCCAGGCGCCATGTTTAAAGGCCAGCCACAAGCACAGCGCTCATTGCTTCCAGCTCACCACTGCTGCCCGGGAGACATGGCCCTTAAAGGCAAGAAGAGTGCAGACCCCCGGTTTAATAACGGGTCCCTCGAGCAACTGCTGGATGCTGTGGAGGCCTGCCGGGATGTCCTGTACCCCCGCTCTGGCCACAGGATGGGCAGCAATGTGACCAATCTGGCTTGGGAGGTGGTGGCAGTGGTGGTCAGCGCCAACGCATTACCAAAGCTACCCAGTGCCTCAACATGTTGAACGATCTCCTCCATTCCATCAGCGTAAGTCACTCTTTTCATCACTCTTAACGTACACACTCACAAACCCATCATGCATCCACAGGGCCCTCATTCCCTGCCAGTTCAAGGGACATGACCATTCACTCTCTCACACACACCTTCATTGTCCTCATCTCATCCATGGGACCGCTCACCACCCACACAGGCCAGGCATATTTATCATCAGGCCTGGCAGGCTTCCTGCTTACAGTTTCTCCATCACTATTCATGCAGGCCAGCTAGCACACAACAAGGGAAAGAGTTTGCAGACCGGCGATGGAATGCCCAAAAACAAGGTCCTCATGGACTTTGAAAACAGCCATCCAACTGGCCGGCGAGGATCTGGACCAGTCCTGAGCTGACGGTGAGGTCAGTGCTGCTCTACCAAGCGAGGAGCAGTGCAACATCCATCAGACAACCATGCTGTGAGTGATGTGTCCTCTTTCACAGGCCACTGCCATGCACTAATTATCTTCACTTGCTTTCGCAACTGCCAAACAGCTGACAGAGTTCCATGTCTCAGGGCCTCCAATCAAACCCCAAAGAAATACCTGAAGAGGAATCTGGAGGTACCCTCCTTGAAATCCCGTCACAGCGCTCACCCACACCCTCCACCAGCGCAGAGACACACACCTCGGTGGGACCTAGCTTTAGAGTAGCCTCAGGATCACAATCTGGTGAGCACATTGCATTTTCTGATCTACAGCAGGCTTCCCAGGTCCCCGGCACCCACAGGATTGCTGGAGGCCAGAACGTTGCTAAGTCTGCGTCCGAAGACAAGACTCCGGACTCAGTCATGTCACAGTTGCTGGAGCTGCAAAGGTAAACTAGGGAACAACATGAAGGGATGTCTGCTGCACTCCTCAGATTGCAAGGCAGGATGGAGGAGTCCGTCCCCTTTCAGGCTGAGGTGATAGCATCCACATGTCAATGCACCGACGTTAGCACTGGTAGGATGGCGGCCGCCATGGAGACCTTGATCCAGGACTTCGCTCCTGCACTGCTGTGCGGTCTCAACTCCATCATTCATACCATAGTTGGCCTCCAATAGTGTGTACACAAGAGGGGGGTCGGGCAGCTTGATCTCACTCCAGCTCCCCTGCTCCTCAAGGAGTCAGCCTGGGGCCCCCGGGCGCCCATAGGGAGGAGGATCTACAGGTGCACACTCCAGGCCCATCCATCCAGATGACAGTGAGAGTGCTGGTCCATCTGGCTCCCCTCTTCCTCTGATCTCAGCCGCTCCAGCTCCACAGGCCAAGGAGGGTGCCACTGTCACACAGCAGGCCCCTGAAAGCAGGCTGGAGCCCTCCAGGTCTCGGCCCTCCAGAGGACGCCTACCAAAGTCATCACAGACAGGGCGTCACAGTCAGCAGGCTACTTCCACCCCTGTTGTGGATGTCCGGGGAGCACCAAGACGTAGCGGCAGGGTTAAGATAGTTAAGGAGAATTAGTTACACAGCCTGGGCATAGGTGTTAATCATGTGTACATACTGTTCACTATTGTAAATAAACTCCTGAGATTGTCTCCCTGTCTATGGGTCCTTGTTCCGATGAGCAGTGTTCTTGCCACTCAGATGTAAGACCTTTCTGCATAAGATAAGGCAGGTGTCTCAGTCCAGGGCCTCTTCCCTGTGCTCTGTGCATCCTTTAGACCAAAGTGATGGTCCAGCCTCACACTCCCTGGAAACATTGCTGATGCCTGCACCTTGGCAGTGCTGGTCATTGCTGCCAGAATGTAGTGGGCAGATGCCATAGAGTTCTTTCATTCTCTCGGTGTGCCCTCAGTACCTATAAGGAGGGGTTGGCCCCCATCTCTTCAGCATCTGTGACCAGTGACGTTGTGCACCAGCCCCTGAAGAGCTCAGGTGCTGATGGTGGACACAGCAACAGATGCTTCCGAAGTTTAATGGCTGCTTCTCTATGATATGACCCTGATCATGGAGTGCAAGTGAGCTGCCCTTAGCCAGACAGGAGTCAGACATTCTCAGAGGCTACGTGAAGATCTATACAGTGTCTTCAATGCATGTCGTCATCATCCTCCTGCAATCGAGCGACTATTAGGGCCTCCACTGCGTCCCCATGACAGGAACATTCTCACAGAGGGTATTCATGCTGCCATAAGCCAGACTGGAGTCAAACATTCACAAATGCGATGTGAGGAAAAATGGGTGTCACCTCACTGCATGTCGTCATCATCCTCCACTTATCTAGCAGCTATGAAGGTCACCCGAGCGTACCTGCCTTGTCTAGTCAATGCAAGAGCCCCATCCCAATCACTGTCACCTCAGAGGACCTCCTCAGCCTCACTCCCATCGGTGTCCTCCTCATTGGAGGAGCCATGCAGCACCTCCATCCCCTCCTCAGCCAGTTCATCTCCTCATTCGAGTGGAAGGGCGCAGCAGGCGATGACGATGCGTGACACCCTCTGCAGACTGTATTGCAGGGCTCCACCAGACCGGTCCAGGCACTGGAACCTCATCTTCAGCATCCTGATGGTCGCTCCACCAAGGCACGAGTTACAGCATAATCTTCATTATACCATCGCTCTGCAGCAGTCTGAGGCCGCCGCATGGGTGTTATCAGCCACGGCCTCTGCGGGTGGCCCTTGTCCCCAAGGAGCCATCCCTGCAGCTTCTGTGGACCCTGGAAGACTCCAGGTATCTGTGACCGACCGAGGACGTAGGTGTCGTGCACACTCCCTGGAAACCATGCGCAGACCTGCAGAATGCGTTTCTGGTAGTTGCACATCAGCTGCACATTGAGCGAATGGAAGCCCTTGTGGTTGATGAAGTCCACTGGGTGTTGTGCCAGAAATCTGAGCACTACATGAGTGCAGTCAATTGCACCCTGCACCTGTGTGAAACCCGAAATCTGGGAGAATCCAATCGTTCTTGTATCCTGGCTGTCCTGGTCCTGGGCAAAATGCACAAAGTTGTTTGCCCTGGCAAAGATGGCATCTGTGACCTCGTGGATGCATTTGTGGGTCGAAGCTTGAGAAATCCCACAGAGGTTACCTGTGGAGCCCTGAAAGGAGCCACAGGCTTAGAAATTGAGCACAGGTGTCACTTTCACAGCCACTGGCAGCGGATGCTCTCCACGTCCCCATGGCACCAAATCCTGCAGTAAGTGGCAGATGTGAGCGACCAGTTCCCTAGACTATCGCAATCTTCAGAGACACAGGTTCTCAGTCATCTGCAGGATTGAAAGGCGGCGTCTATAGGACCTGGTTGTCACTAGGAGCTGGCCTGCGATGGCTGGCTGTGGCTCTTGGGCAGTGTGTGTGGGAGCCCCAGCCGCCCCTTCTTTCTGAGGCTGCTCCTCCTGCCTCTGCACAGCCAGGAGCTTCAGTTGGTCTCTCCTCCTTCTACTTCGCTCTCCGTGGGCCATCAGGCCTACAGCTAGTTCACCAGGCTCCATGACCCTGATGTATTCCTCTTGCGGGATGAAAGAGAGAGACACGTGGTTAACGTGGGTGTACTAAGAACCTGTCCTGATTAAGTGTGACGGCCCCTTAATGCTTCCAGGAGAGTGCTGGCCACCACTTGGATGGCCAGAGATTAGTGCCGCTGCATGGCTGCCCTGTTAGCTTGAACCATGGGGGAGAGTGGTCCAAACGAGGATGCTGACATTGCAAGAGGCTGTGAGCACCTCCAGCAGTGACTGCTCTATGGCCAGCTTCAGCGAGGAGGTTGTACAACGTGTGCAGTCCAACTGCTCTGCAGTCCACAAAAGTGCTTATGAATTTGCAGACTGTGCCGGGTGGTTGGGTGAGTCACTCTGGAGAACTTGGTGGCACTTTGATGCTTCTGCATTGCCTGAGTGGGCAGATAAGCTAAGAGCCCGTCTCCAATCATATCAATGTGGCTGCGCCTGAATTGTCTCATTTGCAGAGGAATAGTCACTTTCTACAGGTTTCCCAAATATGTGGCCACTTCCCTCACCCACCCTACCCCCCACCCTGAATGCTTGTGTGCTATATTCAACAGCAGGGCTGCCCTTGCACCACCTCCCCCCACCCCATCCCAACCCACCGCCACCAGTCGCCTCAACGACAAGGCTGCACTTTCCCGCCACCCCCCCCATTCCCCCTCACCCTCAAAAGCTGCCTCAGAGGCAGGGCGGCACTTAACCACGACCACCTCCACCGCACCCCCCCCCACCCCCCACACCCTGGTGTCCTTGAAGCCTACAAAGCAACAGGCAACCCTGGCGAGCTCTGCAGAACGTTGCTGTGCACTCACCTCCAGCTCACCCAAAGTGCAGGCCGCCAAGCGCACATCACCTCTGTGCTGTTGTGAAACACGTTGGCGTGCTTTCCCGCCAACGTTGATGGACAATCCAGCGGGGATACAAGTGACTGGCGGGATGACCTGATAATGACATGCTGATGTATTACAGTGAGATTCCTGACGACCGGAGACGGGCTGAGCCGACAATCGGGACCTGCCTTCATGCCATCGTGAAACCGATCGTGCCATATTGTCTGCTCGCACCACCTATCACGCCCGCCTCCAGCTCGATGCTGCCTGATTTGCTGAGTGTTTCCAGTGTTTTCTGATTGAATTACATATATTTTTAATGTTGAAAAAGTGTGCAGTTATTCTCCTATTATCTTTTCTTTCCAATCTCCACAATAATCGCATTTGCAAGGTATGCACAGTTGAATCAGTTATCCCTGGACAGGGAGGTAAAATAATCAACTTGTAAGGAGATTTAGTCTCTGGTTAAAGCATTGTAAACAGAGCATGTAATCATTGTAACATAAAAAAAAATTAAGATTGCAATTTAATTCTCTTTGTAACTGTAGATGTATATCACATGTACTGTGAAGGCCAATGGGACAAGACTTGCAAAACCTCTCCTCTGTTTGAGCCTCATGTGTTTGGCATTTCTGACTGGAATAAACAGGGTAGCGGAATATCGAAACCACTGGTCAGATGTTGTAGCAGGATTCATCATAGGAACAGCTGTAGGAGTGTTCTTGGTAAGTAAATACTGTAATAATTAAATAACATATCAGTCCGATACATAAGTTACAACATTGCTTCCAGTACTCAATGTTCCACATTCATTATTCAAGGCTTCATCTGTTTCGTTGTGTTCTTCACCTTTCGTTCACTTTTCAAAAATTTGAGAATCAAGAGGTTTCACTCCATCTCAATCAATACAAACAGGAAACACTTAACCTGCACTTATTTGAAGGGTTTAATCCGATTATTATGTTATAAACAATACATAAACAATGTTATGTCTATACAAAATTAAACATTCTATCGGTGATATTTTATTTCAATATTTTCAATGTTTCTTATTGTTGACTTTCATTAGTCTCCACACGCTGTCTCATTAGTCATCTTTTAATAGCAATTGGCTTATTTGGAAATGCAAGATATTAACAACAAAATGAGATTCTAGAAATGTTTCTACTGAATGTGATTTAATCTAATTAATGCACTGATCCATACTAAAGTATGATTTTCAGTTTATGTCAGGGCAATTTAAATGATTAATGTGTTACTACCACAAATACATTGCTTAACCTTTGCAGAATAGCAAATGTAGAGGTGTAATTTATGGAACAGAGTACGAATGCTGGACAACTATGGTATATAACACTCATTTTGCTATTGAAATGATACATGACACACAAATGACAAAATGTACTTTAGAAATGGTCCAGAAGTGTGAAATCTGAAATGTTTTTGCATCCTTTTGTTCTAATTATATCTCGATTTGTACGTATTTTTCTTAAGTCTTAGCAGTAAATTCAAATCTGTCTATTTGAATTATTTTAATATTTAATTGGCATATATGCCAGCATGATTTTGTTTTCAGGTGTAGCATCTGTGATAGATATTCTGAGAACAAGAGTGGCATGAGCTAAACTCATGCTGCAGTGGAAGAGCAAACACCAACATAACCAATGTAATTATGAAAATAGCTCATGTGAACAATACTGTCAAAGGCAACAATTACATTGTCAATGCTGAAGAAATGCTAGTGAAACTATAAATTATAAAAAAATTTACACGTAAACAGTATTATGCAAAGACACAAATCAATGCATGTACTAAGTCTTTTAAGTAGAAAAAACAATAGAATTACAGATCTTTGTATTTTTAAGGGAGGTGTAAACTTTGGATGAGAACAACGCTAACCTATTTGAGTAGGAAATGTGTTTTACAGCTTTTAAAAGATCCAGTAATTCTCAATGACACAAGAGAGTTATGTATATAAAGGATTGGGTGAAATACATAGAACTATGCATTCTGAATTTATTTCATTCTTAAATGTAATATTTAAAATTTTTGGGACAATTGCTGGATGAATCCTTTGAAAGCTAAGAGAAAGTCTATGGTTGCAAAAATTTGGCTCTATAGTTCCACTGGAGTTGGCGCTACAGGACCGAGAGAAGCTGAAAATGGAAGTTGGAATGCTGCCATCTATGATGGGGCCAGAGTAGCACACCATGACCTACAGGGAGTCACTGTGGGCATGCTGTGCATGCATCAGAGACATGCAGAGTGGGCAGATTGTGACGTCAAACTGCCTCTTTGGCTGATTTGACGTGCCTTTTGCCAATTTGGGCATGTGCAGGTGCAGCCAATGCCCACTCACTGCTGAACATGCACAAGTACCCCGTCCCCAACCCTGCTCCACTGGTATTGTTTAAAGGGCCAGGCATCCAATTCGCATCTGAGGCGCTTTTGAAATACTTTTGCTCATGCACAATTTGTAGAATTATTGCGGTGTGTTCCTGGAAGAGCTTTGGTGACTTTTTGAATTTGATGCATGCTGACAGGGAGGTCAGAAGAGTTTTCTGCCCTGTCCAACAGGAAATCTGTTAGAATGGGGGTTATAGCTGCAGCCCCTCTTTGAAGCAAGACTTGACTTAATGACAAGAGACACATTCTATATGCCTGGCACATGACTCCCCTCTGTCTTCAGAGGACAATGTACCTACAAGCGGAGCCCTGCAGCCACAAGGAATATTATGGAGCAAATCATCAGATTCCTGAAGCAATCCACTGCCTGAACCACTCAGCGAGAGTCCTCCAGTGCTCACCTGAATGTGTCCAAGTTTGTTGTACCCTGAACAATGTTGCTATCATGAGGGCACAGTCTTTGCCACCAGGCACTTGGAGGCCAGCTCAGGGGAAGGAAGAGGAGGAGGGGACATGAAGGATTCACCTGAGACCCCTTGATTCTGGTCAGATTGGCCATGAGCAGCCGCTGAGACAATGATTTCAGGATGCAGCCCATTGCTAAATGCATTGCTGGCTGACTGCACACTCAGCAAAGGGCCATACTGCTTGCATGGCTAGCACATATTTCAGTTAGTCTTCACATTTTAAAGGCAGCCTGCCTCTCTTAAAGGGAAGCTGCACTTATTGCACCGAAGCTGTTACTGACTGTGGAGGAAGTGGTCACCAGTCGAAGCACACCAAATAGATCAGTAGACCAGAAAGAGTGCGCCAAGGCTTTCCCATGTGGTTCTGGAGGTATTAGTACGGGAGATACAAAGGAGGAGAGAAGCTATATTTCCACAGGGGGCCAGGAGGCCCCTAAGGCAAACGCTGAGAAAGGAAAGGGAGCAGGTGGCCAAGGAAGTCCATGCAAGGAATCTCCTCCCTCAAACATAGCAGCAGTGTTGTAAAAAGCTCAATGACCTCACACGTGGTCAATATCATGGAATGAATCTTCATAGGACATCTCCTCATGCTGTTCAATCCACCACCGCCCCCTCACTCAGCCATCATAATTAAAACTCATGCCTAACCATTTAGATGCATCCACATCAAGCTCCCACATCTACCGCTGCTGCCAAACTCACAGCCACCTCTCACTGTTCCCACATACACCCAGTTATTCAGCTATGGTCGGCACATCATCACAACACATTGCAAAACACTCACTGGCATTCTTCCCCCTCTTGTACGAAACAAGGTAACCCATAACAGCAGAGCAGCAGAGAACAAGTGGGGACAGTCGTGCCTTCATCTTCTGAGCCCAGTGGATGAGCTGGTGCTCCACATCACGGGGCCCAACTGTGACCGAGGACATTGAATCAGGTGTCGCTGAGAACATCGAGGATGATGGTATGTTCCTGTCTCATGGACATTATTGACTCTCGCCTCAAACTCATCCTGTTATCTGGCATGAGGTGCAAGCTCCAGATGGTGTGACCTCTTTCTTTACAACCACTATTCTTCCCTCACCCAGCGCTCCCCTTCTGGTTTTCTGCTTTCAGATACCGAAGAACTATCACCTGACCAGCCACATGGAAAAAGATGTGATTGCACAGGAGGGAGTGCAGAGGAGATTCACCAAGATGTTGCCTGGGATGAAACATTTAAGTTATGAAGAGAGGTTGGATAGACTTGGGTTGTTTTCGTTGGAGCAGAGAAGACTGAAGGGCGACCTGATCGAGGTGTACAAGATTATGGGGAGCAGCTGTTCCCCTTAGTTGAAGGGTCAGTCACAAGGTGGCATAAGTTCAAGGTGAGGGGTGGCAGGTTTAGTGGGGAATGTGAGGAAAAACATTTTTACCCAGAGGGTGGTGATGTTCTGGAATGCGCTGCCTGGGAGGGTGGTGGAGGTGGGTTGCCTCACATCCTTTAGAAAGTACCTGGATGAGCACTTGGCACATCATAACATTCAAGACTATGGGCCAAGTGCGGGTAAATGGGATTAGGTAGGTAGGTCAGGTGTTTCTCATGTGTAGGTGCAGACTCGATGGGCTGAAGAGCCTCTTCTGCACTGTGAGATTCAGTGATACGAGCTGCTACAGGCTTCTGAGCAGGAAGCATCATCAATTGATCTGACAATCACATTCACAAACACTGCAGATACCTTTGAGGGTAGTATAGAGTCAGGTTCTGCATGTGGTGAGTCAGCAGGCACAATTGGGCTCCAGCCAGGCCAGGAGAAAGGACACTTGGAGCAGAATTGTCCCAGATTTGCATAAAGTGCAGTAGCGGGTAGGGAAAAAGTTCTTTCAACCGCCAGCCGCAATGGCAGATTTCCGCGCCCTATTGTCCCATTCCCGCCTCATTAATTATGCAGCCACAGGAAACATGCTATCTCACTGGTGGGCGGCCTCCAATTCCCCCTCAATGCCATTACCTTACTGACTCCTCATGCAGGGTGCCACATTTACATTGCTGCCACACACACATTTCTCGATGCTTGCAGCCCAGGACTGCTCCAGTGAAGACATGGTCACAAAAACCAAGAAGAATGTTGCCCCTGATTCAATGACACATCATTGGGATGCCTTCTAGATGCTGTGGAGGCCCACCGTGATGTCCTCTAACTCTGTACTGGCTGCAGGAGGCCCCTCAGTCTCACCACTCTGGCTTGGGAGGCAGCGGCAAAGGTGGTCACTGCCAATGCTGCACACAAGAGGTCGGCCATCCAGTGCAGAAAACAGGTGAATGATCTGCCAGGGTAAGACCTTATCACTCTAAACTCACACACTCACAAGGCCATCACACATTCACTGGCATCTTACTCACTACCAGCTCAAGGGACATCACCACTCACCCTCTCACACAGACCCTCACATCTCTGTCTGGCCCCATCCCCTCTGGAGACTGTCTCCTTAACCCTCATCATCTTGAGGCCACTTGCTCAGATCAATATGTGCCCCCACATACACCCTGGGATACCCCACTTCTCCAGTACAGCCCTCATCCTGAAGCCTCTTCCCTTGCCTAAGGCCACTTCTCCCCCTTCCCCAAACAAGTCCTAGCCCTGCAGCTATTGAAAAGCCTTACGGCTGGTCTGGTAGGTAAAGACTAGCTGGTGAGCCTCCCTAAAAGTGATGTGGTGCTGCCTGCGAAGCCTGGCACTGATGACCTCGAGCGCTGCCTGAAGAGAGGTAGGCAAAAAGATCTCGAAGTCCTGAGCAAAGTGCAGTTCGTCAGGTGCACGCCGCTTATGTACACTTGTGAAACATGTCGGTGTGGTGTCCGGGTGATCTGGGGGGTGGGGGGGTGGTGGAATTACGGTGAGCGGGGCTAAAGTATTGAAATTAGGTTCCCGATGTGCAGCAGCCAGTGACCAGTGGAGCGGACGATTGCAAACTGGTTTCATGAAGGCGTGGAACCAATTTTTGGCTGTCTCTCCATATTGTCCCCCAACAACCCTCCTCCCACCACCCCCCCCCCCCCCCCCCCCCCCCCACCCCCAGCCCGCCATGACACCATATGCCAATATAGCCAGAAAATTCCGATCTTTTTGCACCCGCTCCCCAGAAAGCGAGGTTGCAGATCAGATCTGTAGCAGGGGACTCAGTTGAGGATTTTGATGGAGCAACCCACAGGAGAACACTGAACTGATGAGCATGCACACTGAGATGCATGGTGCGCTGTCTGCCCTACCAGACAGCCTGTTGTCACCGCAAGGAGCATGGAGGAGCCCAGCTCCAACTTAATACAGGGCTTCATGCAGGGGTCAGAGCCAGGTGGGGGGAAACTCCATATCAGCACTTGCTGACTTACCCATGATACAGGGTCTAATCGATGACACCTCAGCTTCCATTGCAACACTGGTAGAAATCACCTAAATAGCTCCATGCTGCAGTGGAGGCTCTGAAATTGATGCTACCATTGCAGGTTCAGACTGCTGCCATTATGGCTGCAGAGTTCAGTGTTTGACAAGCAGAATCTCAGGGTGGTCCAGCAACCTGTTGAGTACTTCCAGCATTTTCTGTTTTTCTTTCAGATTCCCAACATCTGATGGATTTTGCTTCTATAAATAATATCCATCCTGTGAACTGAGTTAAATAATCCTTAGTATCAGCATCAGATTCGGTGCAGCACAGGTTAAATGCATGTTAGAGCTCCCCTCAAGCTGCCACAACAGTGTTGTTTAATCTCACCGTTGGACATGCTGTTGCAACAATGTAATTTTTCCATTTCCCAATATCAGGCAACCTTGTGGTTTTTTGATTAACTCCAACTTGTGTGAAGTTAAGACAAGCTATTTGCTGAAGACTTACACCCAGCCGGAAATGAATTACTGGTGCATTTATACTGCAGATAATGGACTGAAGTTATTGGCAATAGCTGGACAGGATCTTGTTTATGTTTCTGCTTACATTGAAATTCTTCACTCTGCATGTTCACAAGCATCTGCAGAGCTCTCCTGCTGGCCTTTAAATCTTCAAAGTTGTTGAATGCGGCTGAAGCATCTGCACTCGAAACAATAAAATCAACTATAAGTTCAAAAATCATTCACAATATTTTAGCAAATTGCCTGAGAACTATTTAAACTGCTGTGGAAGTACCATTACCGCATGGCAGACTGGTCAGAAAAGTGAGATCCTTTGGGATACAGGGGAAGGTGGTAAGGTGGATCCAAAATTGTCTCAGTGACAGGAAACAAAAGGTAATGGTCTATGGATTGTTTACGAGGGGAAATCAGTTTCCAGTGGCATCCCACAGGGTTCAGTGTTGGGGCCTTTGCTGTTTGTTGTATATATTAATGATTTGGATTTAAATGTGGGAGGCGTGATTGGGAAATTTCCAGGTGACAAAAAAATTGGCCCCATTGTTGATAGTGAAGAAGTAGCTGTTGCCTCCAGAATGATGGGCTGAGTGGGCGGAAAAGTGGCAAATGGAATTCAATCCAGAGAAGCGCGAGCTAATGCATTTGGGGAGGACAAACAAAGCAAGGGAATACTCAATAAATGGGAGGATATTGAGAGGAGTTGAGGAAGTGAGAGACCTTGAAGTGCATGTCCACAGGTCCCTGAAGGTAGTAGGACAGGTGAATAAGGTGGTAAAGAAAGCATATGGAATTCTTTCCTTTATTGCATGAGGGATATGATGCTGGAACTGTACACAACGCTGGTTAGACCATAGCTGGAATTTTGTGTGCAGTTCTGGTCACCACAATAGAGGAGGGACATAATTGCTCTGGAGACAGTACAGAGGAGATTTACAAGGATATACCAGGGCTTGAAAATTTCAGCTATGAAGAAAGATTGATTAGGCTAGGGTTATTTTCCTTAGAACCGAGGAGACTGAAGGCTGACCTAATTGAGTGGACAAAATTATGCATGGCCTAGGTAGGGTAGACGAGGAAGACCTTTTCTCTTAGCTGAGAGGTCAATTACCAGGGGGCATAGATTTAAGGTGAGAGGGAGGATTAGAGAGAACATGAGGAAAAAATTTTCACCCAGAGTATGGTGGGCGCCTGGAATTCACTGCCTAAGTTGGTAATTTTGGCTGAAACACTCAACTCATTTAAGAGGTGCTGGATATGCACCTGAAGTGCTGTAACCCACAAGGCTACAGACCAGGTGCTGGAAAATGGGATTAAAAATGAATGTCTAATTTCTTTTTTCTCTTTTTGTTGCCGGCGCAGACATGATGGGCTGAATGTCCTCTTTCTGCACCGTAACCTTTCTATAGCTATATGGTTCAAGGAGATGGTTCATTGCCACCTTCTCAAGGGTTGCTAAAGTTAGACAATAAATGATAGCCATGTCAGTGACACACAGATCCCAACAATGAGCAAAATAAATTAGTGACTTAGAATTATGCTACACACAGTATTAAAAACCCAAGCAGTGTGAGACTGCCTCCTCCAGGGCATCTCACATTGATGCTCTCTATAGTCAAGTCAGGGTCAAATAATGGGCCTGAATTTTTAGGTTGGTGGGCCTGAGATTGGCCTGGGAACAGACCGCCGACCGCGATCAGCCCCTGACCGTAATTTCACGCTGGCTGGCCAATTAATGGCCAGCCAGCGTGAAGCGTGCACTGAGAAGCTCACCGCTGCATCATAATAAATCACCTGAAAGTCTAGCTACTGAAAATGCTGTCCACAGAAATTTATTTATATTTTATTTCATCATGGAAACATTATCCCACCCGTGGATGAGGTTTGATGAAAAATGTATAGGTCTGTCTGGCTGATTTGCCAGTCCGCCAACAGCACTGAAAATTTACAGACAATTGCGCCGTTGATGGGCTTAATTCCCTCTTAATTGCTGGCGGGCGCATTCCGACTTTTGCATGCACCTGCCGACCGAAATATCGCGCGAGCAGGGGATGACGTTGGGATACTCGCCCGACATCACCTCGTGTGATTTCCTGCTGGATCGGGGTGGGCACACACCTGATCAGTGTAAATTTCTGCCCCATGGGCGTTATACTGCAATTTCAGAGTTACCACAAAGACACCAATGCACACTAACTGTGGTATCTGTCAATTCAAGGTTCTCTCATTGAGAAGAGAGTTTCATCCCGTCAGACCCCAGCTTTTACATGTAACAACAATATTCACAACTGTTATACATTCCAACACCTCAATGTAAATTTTTAAATTAATTGTGGGGAGATGTTTTAGCTCACTGGGCAGGCGCGTGCCCGACCTGACCGAGCGTAAAATGACGTCCGAGCAATATTTCATTCGGTGGGCGTGCGCCAGTATTGGCAGTGCGCCGGCTGACAATTAAAAGGCCCATTAAGGCCATTGATAAGGTAATTGAGCAAATTTTTCACTACCCATCCAACTTTTCAGTTGGCGGGCAGGCCTTTGCATTTTTTAGGAAAGCTTAATCCACGTGCGGGATGAGGTTTCCAACAGCAATTAAAAATTAAATAAAAATTTTTAAATTTCATGCATAACATGCCCCTGCTCATGAGGGGACATGTTTTATAACATTTTAAAAAGCTTTATCTTTGATGTATTAAACTGTTCACCTCCCTCACGCAGCTCTGTGCCTCAGGGAGCTTTTCCAATGCGCACTTCCACGCAGACGCAAAGTCTGTGCTCACCCTCCTCCTCCCCCCACCACTCCCCCACGCCACCCCCCCCACTCCACCCTCCCGACACAGGCAGCGCTTGTTCACGTTTTACGTTTAATTGGCTCGCCAGCGTGAAATCGCGGTCCGGCCCCGGTCGGCCCCCGCCAAGCCCGCCTGACAAGGGAAAAATCCTCCCCTAAGTGATGTGAAGAGCAAGACATTTTTTTGCAATTGCACTCCTTTCTGGTTTCATTTTGGACCAACAATTGCAGACATTGTCATGCATGCTCCTTTACATCAAACTCTCTTGGTGATACTCTGATTTAAGATAAGCAGAGAGCAGTACAATTTAGTTAAATCAATTGAAGCAGGTTGGTGGAAATGGTGAAAATCCTGACCTGTTACATAGCAGAGCACAGATTGTAATCGCAGACAGACATTCCCGGGAGAAATTAAGCGCAGTACACCTTTCACAATATAAAATCTCCTTCAGGATCCATAGAAAAAGTATAATTTATTGCTTCATAAGCAGTCTCTTTACCCCAAGCTAACAGACAAAAGCAGCTGCAGTTTTGCTTGAAGCAGCAACCAGAGCAGCAGGATTTATTCATGGCATGTTGGTTTTGCTGGCTTGGCCAGCAGTTAATTAGGCCATTCCTAATTTCCCTGGAGAAGCTGCCTTCTTGAACCACTGCGGTTCATGTGGTGTAGGTACTCCCACAGTGCTAACTATTCGGAGTTCCAGAATTTTGGCCCAGTGACGATGAAGGAATGGCAATATGTTTCCAAGTCAGGAGGGTGTGTGGCTTTGAGGGAAGCAGCGCCTGCTGCTTTTTTATAGGTAGTAGAGATTTCAGGTTTGGAAGGTGCTGTTGAAGGAGCTGTGGTGAGTTGCAGCAGTGCATCCTGTAGATGGTACATATTGCAGCCACCAGTGATGGATGGAGTGATGTTTAAGGTGGATGGGGTGCCAATCAAGAGGGTTGCTTCACTGATTGTTTTCCATTCCAACTATACTTTAGCATGGCTATGATGCCAGCACCTGACTATTATAAGGGTATTCTCTCATCAATACCCTTAGTGTCAGTAATAGCTTACAAATTTAGATTCTGTGCACCTTTAGCCATAATCTATGATAACATCCCACCACGTCGACACTTTTGCATTTGGAATTTTTTTTTGGCTAACTTTATTTAATGCTATTCCTTTATTTTGTAGCCATATTTGCCATTTTAGTTATCAGCTCCATTTTTTCATATTTTATATCCTATTTGTGATTCACCTGCCCTGTTATAAATTTTCTGCAAAAGTTCACCGAATTGTGCCACTTTCCTTTGATCAGCCTGCTTTCCCATGCAATTTGGTATCATCAGCCAGTTGAGGCATTTTACATACAATAGGCATTCATGAGGAACACTGGAAAATACTTGAGTATTATCACAGAGCTCAGACCTCACACTATAATTTTATGAAATATATATATAGCTTCATGGCTACTTCCTAATATTTTAAAAATAGGACAAAGACTCTAAAAAGGCTGAAGCTATGTCTGCCTGTAATCAGAAACAAAAGGAACTTTCTAGCAGTATCAGAGAAATTTGCCCCCGTTATCTCTGAAGAGACACTAATGACCCTGTGGACGGCAGAGACAAAATACAAAGTGAGTTATACAAAGGCCACCTACATTTCATAAGCCAGGCCTGGCCAGCGAAGAACATAAGAACATAAGAAACAGGAGCAGGAGTAGGCCATTCACCCCCTCAAGCCTGCCCCACCATTCAATAAGATCATGGCTCTCAACGCCTCTTTCATGCCAGCTCCTCATAGTCCTCAACTACCCTATTTTTCAAAACACTCTCTGCACCCTCTTTAAATACTTTCAGTGATCTAGCCACCACAACCCTCTGAGGTAGAGAAATCCAAAATTCACTACCCTCTGAGAGAAAGACTTCCTTCACATCTCAGTTTTAAATGAGTGTCCCCTTATTCTGTAATTATGTCCCCTGGATTGGGATTCCCCCATTAGTGGAAACATCTTATCAACATCTAAAACAAAAACAAAAACAGAATTACCTGGAAAAACTCAGCAGGTCTGGCAGCATCGGCGGAGAAGAAAAGAGTTGACGTTTCGAGTCCTCATGACCCTTCGACAGAACTTGAGTTCGAGTCCAAGAAAGAGTTGAAATATAAGCTGGTTTAAGGTGTGTGTGTAGGGGGCAGAGAGAGAGAGAGAGAGAGGTGGAGGGGGTTGGTGTGGTTGTAGGGACAAACAAGCAGTGATAGAAGCAGATCATCAAAAGATGGCAACAACAATAGAACAAAAGAACACATAGGTGTTAAAGTTAAAGTTGGTGATATTATCTAAACGAATGTGCTAATTAAGAATGGATGGTAGGGCACTCAAGGTATAGCTCTAGTGGGGGTGGGGAGAGCATAAAAGATTTTAAAAATTTTTTAAAAATAATGGAAATAGGTGGGAAAAGGAAAATCTATATAATTTATTGGAAAAAAAAGGAAGGGGGAAACAGAAAGGGGTGGGGATGGGGGAGGGAGCTCACGACCTAAAGTTGTTGAATTCAATATTCAGTCCGGAAGGCTGTAAAGTGCCTAGTCGGAAGATGAGGTGTTGTTCCTCCAGTTTACGTTGGGCTTCACTGGAACAATGCAGCAAGCCAAGGACAGACATGTGGGCAAGAGAGCAGGGTGGAGTGTTAAAATGGCAAGCGACAGGGAGGTTTGGGTCATTCTTGCGGACAGACCGCAGGTGTTCTGCAAAGCGGTCGCCCAGTTTACGTTTGGTCTCTCCAATGTAGAGGAGACCACATTGGGAGCAACGAATGCAGTAGACTAAGTTGGGGGAAATGCAAGTGAAATGCTGCTTCACTTGAAATGAGTGTTTGGGTCCTTGGACGGTGAGGAGAGTGGATGTGAAGGGGCAGGTGTTGCATCTTTTGTGTGGGCATGGGGTGGTGCTATAGGAGGGGGTTGAGGAGTAGGGGGTGATGGAGGAGTGGACCAGGGTGTCCGGGAGGGAGCGATCCCTACGGAATGCCAATAGGGGGGCTGAAGGGAAGATGTGTTTGGTGGTGGCATCATGCTGGAGTTGGCGGAAATGGCAGAGGATAATCCTTTGAATGCGGAGGCTGGTGGGGTGATAAATGAGGACAAGGGGGACCCTATCATGTTTCTGGGAGGGAGGAGAAGGCGTGAGGGCGGATGCGCGGGAGATGGGCCGGACACGGTTGAGGGCCCTGTCAACGACTGTGGGTGGGAAACCTCGGTTAAGGAAGAAGGAGGACATGTCAGAGGAACTGTTTTTGAAGGTAGCATCATCAGAACAGATGCGACGGAGGCGAAGGAACTGAGAGAATGGGATGGAGTCCTTACAGGAAGCGGGGTGTGAGGAGCTGTAGTCGAGATAGCTGTGGGAGTCGGTGGGTTTGTAGTGGATATTGGTGGACAGTCTATCACCAGAGATTGAGACAGAGAGGTCAAGGAAGGGAAGGGAAGTGTCAGAGATGGACCACGTGAAAATGATGGAGGGGTGGAGATTGGAAGCAAAATTAATAAATTTTTCCAAGTCCCGACGAGAGCATGAAGCGGCACCGAAGTAATCATCGATGTACCGGAGAAAGAGTTGTGGAAGGGGGCCGGAGTAGGACTGCAACAAGGAATGTTCCACATACCCCATAAAGAGACAGGCATAGCTGGGGCCCATGCGGGTACCCATAGCCACACCTTTGATTTGGAGGAAGTGAGAGTAGTTGAAGGAGAAATTTTTCAGCGTGAGAACAAGTTCAGCCAGACGGAGGAGAGTAGTGGTGGATGGGGATTGTTCGGGCCTCTGTTCGAGGAAGAAGCTAAGGGCCCTCAGACCATCCTGGTGGGGGATGGAGGTGTAGAGGGATTGGACGTCCATGGTGAAGAGGAAGCGGTTGGGGCCAGGGAACTGGAAATTGTTGATGTGACGTAAGGTGTCAGAGGAATCATAGATGTAGGTGGGAAGGGACTGGACAAGGGGAGAGAGAAGGGAGTCAAGATAACGAGAAATGAGTTCTGTGGGGCAGGAGCAAGCTGAGACGATCGGTCTACCGGGGCAGTTCTGTTTGTGGATTTTGGGTAGGAGATAGAAGCGGGCCGTCCGAGGTTGGGCGACTATCAGGTTGGAAGCTGTGGGAGGGAGATCCCCAGAGGAGATGAGGTCAGTGACAGTCCTGGAAACAATGGCTTGATGTTCAGTGGTGGGGTCATGGTCCAGGGAGAGGTAGGAGGAAGTGTCTGCGAGTTGACGCTCAGCCTCCACGAGGTCGAG
This sequence comes from Carcharodon carcharias, assembly GCF_017639515.1. Taxonomy (NCBI): domain Eukaryota; kingdom Metazoa; phylum Chordata; class Chondrichthyes; order Lamniformes; family Lamnidae; genus Carcharodon; species Carcharodon carcharias. The sequence goes on from NC_054482.1 coordinate 95,517,199, forward strand.
GTCAGTGCGCCAGACAACAACAGCACCACCCTTGTCAGCGGGTTTGATGACAATGTCAGGGTTGGACCTGAGAGAATGGAGTGCAGTAAGTTCAGAGAGAGACAGGTTAGAATGGGTGAGAGGAGCAGAGAAATTGAGACGACTAATGTCGCGCCGACAGTTCTCAATGAAAAGACCAAGAGAAGGTAAGAATCCAGAGGGAGGGGTCCAGGTGGAGGGAGAATATTGGAGATGGGTAAAAGGATCCGTTGAACTGGGAGAGGACTCCTGCCCAAAGAAGTGAGCCCGGAGACAAAGACGGCGGAAGAAGAGTTCAGCATCATGCCGAGCCCAAAATTCATTGAGGTGAGGGCGTAAGGGTATGAAACTAAATCCTTTGCTGAGCACTGAACGTTCAGCATCGGAGAGGGGAAGGTCAGGGGGTATAATGAGTACACGGCTGGGGTTGGGATTGGAAGATGGGGTGGGGACGGAGGGACAGGCAGGGGTGGAGGGTCCTAGATGGGTGTTGGTGTCGATGAGTTGTTAGAGCTGGCGTTCCTTAGCACTTGAGAGAAAGAGAAAAAGTTTCTTGTTGAGGCGTCGGATGAGCCGAAGGATAAAATGAAACTGGGGGCACGCGCAGCTTTGAAAAAGGGTACGGCGGTGCTGCTGGAGGGAGAGGTCGAGTGTGTTCATATGGCGGCGCATGGCACTGAGTGTGGATTTCAGAATGTGACGGGAACAGCAGTCCGAGAAACGTTTTATGTCCCGGAGATACCTGTAATCCTGGGTGGGTTCGAAACATGAGGGGTGGAATTTCAGTTGAAATCCACGTGGGGTAAGTCGGAGACAGAGACAGTCACTGAGAAAGGAGATATGGCTGTGAAAGCGGGTTTTAGTAAACACCTTGTCAAACACTAGGAGGGAAATGGAAAGCAAGGAAGGTGAGCAAGACAACAGAGAGATACGGAAATCTTGTCGCAGAGAGGAACAGAACTTCTTCAAGGAGGTAGGCATTTCTTGAAGAGCAGTGTCAGTCAATTAAACACAGAGATAAAAACAAAAAAACTGCGGATGCTGGAAATCCAAAACAAACAAAAACAGAATTACCTGGAAAAACTCAGCAGGTCTGGCAGCATCGGCGGAGAAGAAAAGAGTTGACGTTTTGAGTCCTCATGACCCTTCGACAGAACTTGAGTTCGAGTCCAAGAAAGAGTTGAAATATAAGCTGGTTTAAGGTCTGTTTGTGGGGGGCGGAGAGAGAGAGAGAGAGAAGTGGAGTGGGGGTGTGGTTGTAGGGACAAACAAGCAGTGATAGAAGCAGATCATCAAAAGATGTCAACAACAATAGAACAAAAGAACACATAGGTGTTAAAGTTAAAGTTGGTGATATTATCTAAACGAATGTGCTAATTAAGAATGGATGGTAGGGCACTCAAGGTATAGCTCTAGTGGGGGTGGGGAGAGCATAAAAGATTTAAAAAAAATTTTAAAAATAATGGAAATAGGTGGGAAAAGGAAAATCTATATAATTTATTGGAAAAAAAAGGAAGGGGGAAACAGAAAGGGGGTGGGGATGGGGGAGAGAGCTCACGACCTAAAGTTGTTGAATTCAATATTCAGTCCGGAAGGCTGTAAAGTGCCTAGTCGGAAGATGAGGTGTTGTTCCTCCAGTTTGCGTTGGGCTTCACTGGAACAATGCAGCAAGCCAAGGACAGACATGTGGGCAAGAGAGCAGGGTGGAGTGTTAAAATGGCAAGCGACAGGGAGGTTTGGGTCATTCTTGCGGACAGACCGCAGGTGTTCTGCAAAGCGGTCGCCCAGTTTACGTTTGGTCTCTCCAATGTAGAGGAGACCACATTGGGAGCAACGAATGCAGTAGACTAAGTTGGGGGAAATGCAAGTGAAATGCTGCTTCACTTGAAAGGAGTGTTTGGGTCCTTGGACGGTGAGGAGAGAGGAAGTGAAGGGGCAGGTGTTGCATCTTTTGCGTGGGCATGGGGTGGTGCCATAGGAGGGGGTTGAGGAGTAGGGGGTGATGGAGGAGTGGACCAGGGTGTCCCGGAGGGAGCGATCCCTACGGAATGCCGATAGGGGGGTGAAGGGAAGATGTGTCTTGTGGTGGCATCATGCTGGAGTTGGTGGAAATGGCGGAGGATGATCCTTTGAATGCGGAGGCTGGTGAGGTGATAAGTGAGGACAAGGGGGACCCTATCATGTTTCTGGGAGGGAGGAGAAGGCGTGAGGGCGGATGCGCGGGAGATGGGCCGGACACGGTTGAGGGCCCTGTCAACGACCGTGGGTGGAAAACCTCGGTTAAGGAAGAAGGAGGACATGTCAGAGGAACTGTTTTTGAAGGTAGCATCATCGGAACAGATGCGACGGAGGCGAAGGAACTGAGAGAATGGGATGGAGTCCTTACAGGAAGCGGGGTCTGAGGAGCTGTAGTCGAGATAGCTATGGGAGTCGGTGGGTTTGTAATGGATATTGGTGGACAGTCTATCACCAGAGATTGAGACAGAGAGGTCAAGGAAGGGAAGGGAAGTGTTAGAGATGGACCACATGAAAATGATGGAGGGGTGGAGATTGAAGCAAAATTAATAAATTTTTCCAAGTCCCGACGAGAGCATGAAGCGGCACCGAAGTAATCATCGATGTACCGGAGAAAGAGTTGTGGAAGGGGGCCGGAGTAGGACTGGAACAAGGAATGTTCCACATATCCCATAAAGACATCTACCCTGTCAAGCCCCCTCAGAATTTTGTACGTTTCTATAAGAGTCACCCCTCATTCTTCTAAACTCTAATGAATGAAGGCCTATCCTGTTTAGCCATTCTTGATAAGTCAACTCCTTCATCCCAGGAATCTGCCTAGTGAATCCCTTTTGAACTGCCTCCTATGCCAGCATATTCTTTCTTAAATATGGGGACCAAAACTGTACACAGTACTCCAGGTGCAGCCTCACCAGCAGGTGTAACAAGACTTCCCTATTTTTAAACTCCAACCCCCTAGCAATACAAGCCAAAATTCAATTTGCCTTCTTAATTACTTGCTGTACCTGCATGCTAACTTTTTGTGTTTCATGCACAAGAGCACTCATCCCTCTGTGCTGCACTTTTTTGGAGTATCTCTCCATTTAAATAATAGTCTGCCTTTTGATTTTTCCTACCGAAGTGCATGACCTCACACTTTCCTACATTAAACTCCATCTGCCAAGTTTTTGCTCACTCATTCAACCTGTCAAGATCACCTTGCAGATTCTTTATGTCCTCATCCCAACATGACCTCCCACCTATTTTTATATCATCAGCAAACTTGGATACATTACACTGTGACCCCTCCTCCAAGTCATTAATATTAGATAGTAAATAATTGAGGCCCTAGGACTGATCCTTGTGGCACTTCATTACGTCTTTCCAACCTGAAAAAGGCCCATTAATCCTGACTCTGACTTCTGTGTGTTAACCAATCCTCAATCTATGCTAATACAATACCGTAAGATCCTATCATGTGGAATAACCTTTTATGTGGCACCTTATCGAATTCTTTCTGGAAATTCAAATACACTACAGCTATCAGTTCCCCTTTACCAACTCTGCTTGTTATATCTTCAAAGGACGCTAGCAAATTTGTCAAACATGATTTCCCTTTCACAAAACTATGTTGACTCTATTTGATTGAGTTACACTTTTCTAAATGTCTTGCTATGTCTTCCTTAATAATGCACTCTAGCATTTTACCAATAACAATGTTAGGCAGACTGGCCTATAGTTTCCTGCTTTTTATTTCCTCCCTTCTTGAACAGGGGCATCATATTAGTGGTTTTCCAATCCGCTAGGACCCTCCCAGAATCCAGTCAGTTCTGAAATATTTTGACTAATATCTCCACTATCTCTGCAGCCGCTTCCTTTAAAACCTTTGGATGTAGGCCATCAGGTCCTGGTGACTTGTCTGCCTTTAGTCCCATTAGTTTCTCAAATACCTTGTCCCTCGCGATAGAGACTGTTACAAGATCTTTCATCCTATTAGTTCCTTGCTTATCTGATATCTTTGGAATGTTTACAGTGTCTCCACCATGAAGACAAGATATTGACTTAAATTATCTGCTATTTCCCTGTTCCATGTTATCAATTCTCTAGCTGCATCCTCCAAGGGTCCCACAGTCACTTTAGCTACTCTTTCTTTTTATACACCCATAGAAGCTCTTGCTGTTTGTTTTTATATTTCTTGCCAATTTACTTTCATAATCAATTCTCTCCCTCATTATTAGCTTTTTAAACATCCGCTGCTTGTTCCCAAAAAATTCTCAATCCTCTGGCCTACCACTAGTTTTTGCCACTTTGTATGACTTAGTTTTTGATTGGATACTCTCCTTGACCATCTTTGTTAACCACATGCTTCTCATTGAGTCCTTCTTTTTGGCCCGGATTAATGTTTGCTGAGCGTTATAAAATATCTGCTTAAATGTCTGCCACTGCTCATCCACTGACCTTCCCCTTAGCTTATTTTCCTAGCCCACTTTAGACAACTCTTTCTTCATACCCCTGTAATTGCACTTATTTAAGTTGAGGGCACTGGTTTGAGATCTGAGTTACTCGCCCTTAAATTGAATTTGAAATTCTACCATGTTGTGATCGCTACCCCCTAGAGGATCCTTAACTGCAAGATCTCTTATTAATCATTACACATTACTAGATCTAAAATAGCCTGTTCCCGGGTAGATTCTGCAACATATTGCTCTAAGAAAAAATCCCTGATGCCCTCTACAAATTCCCCTTCCATGTTACCCCTGCCAATCTGATTTGTCCAGTCAATATGCAGATTAAAATCACCCATGGCAATTGTAATGTCCTTCTTACACGCCTCCATTATTTCCCGATTTATATTTTGTCCTACAGTGAGGCAAATCGTCGGGGGCCTATAGACGACTCCCATCTGTGACTTCTTCCCCTTGTTATTACTTATTTCCACCCAAACTGATTCCACATCACAATCTATTGCACCTGTTTCACTAATCACAACCACATTGATACCTTCCTTTAGTAACAAAACTACCACACCTTCTTTTCCTTTTTGCCTATTTTTCCAGAACTTCATTGAGTTCTTAGTCTTAGTCACCCTGCAACCACATCTCTGTAATAGCTATCAAGTCACATAGCTATCCATTTATTTCTTTTGTGCCATCAACTCATCTATCTTGTTACAAATGCTGTGTGCATTCAGATAAGGCTTTGACTTTTTACCATTATTACTCATTCTGGATCTAATTTCTGCTGCACCCTTATATTTTCTCCCCTTCCTGTCACACTTTCATTATTGTTTGCCTATTTCACTACCCTGCACCTCTGCTCTCTCGATTATTTTTGCTTTTCTAAACATCCCTTCAGTTGAACCTGCCCCCTCACTAATCAGTTTAAAGCCCTATCTACAACCCTAGTTATACAATTTGCCAGGACACTGGTCCCAGTATGGTTCAAATGAAGCCGGTCCCAATGCAACAACTCTCCCCTTCCCCAGTACTGGTGCCACCCCAATCTTTGAGCCACACATTTACCTCTCTAATCTTATTTACCTTACGCCAATTTGCACATGGCTCGGGTAGTAATCCAGAGATTATTATCTTTGTGGTTCTGCTTTTTAATCTAGCCCTGAGTTGCTCATAGTCCCTCAGCAAAACCTTTTTCCTAGTCTTACCTATGTCATTGGTACCATGTGGACCACGATCAACTAGATCCTTCCCCTCCCACTCCAAGTTCCTCTCCAGCTCAGAAGAGGCATCCTTAACCTTGGCACCAGGTAGGCAACACGGCCTTTAGGACTCTCTGCATTTGCTGCTGCAAACAATATCTATTCTCCTAACTGTGCTATCCCCTATTACTATTACATTTCTCTTTTCTCCCCCCACTTGAGTGGCGGTCTGTACCACGGTGCTCTGGTCAGTTCGCTCATCCCCCATGCAGTCTTTGCCTTCGTCCACACCGGGAGCAAGAACCTCATACCTATTGGACAAAGCCACTGGCCGCGGCTCCTCCAAAGCTAAATCCTGGATACCCATTCCTGCCTCACTCGCAGTCACACCCTCCAGTCTCTGACCATGGACCAAATTTGATGTAATTAATCTAAGGTGTGACCGTCGCCTGAAACACAGTGTCCAGGTAATTCTCCCCCTCCCTGATGTGTCGCAGTGTCCACAGCTCAGACTCCAGCTCATCAACTCTGAGCCAAAGTTCCTCGAGCAGCCAACACTTGCTGCAGATGTGGTCACCGTGGATCGCATTGGCATCCACCAGCTCCCACATACTACAGCTGCAACACATCGCCTGCCCAGCCATCCCTATTCTATTTAATTAATTAATTTAGATGTTAAATATTTTAAAAGTGAATTTCTTAACTGTACTCTTCAGCTGCAATAAAGTGTCCTGATTTAAACCACTAGGCCAATCAAAAGAGATAGGGAAGAGATACCCACCAATCACCCACCTGTTTTACTGTGACATCACACTTCAGCCCTTGCAGGTAGAATGAAGTTGAAGGAACTCTTTACCTCCAGTTTTCATCTCCCGCCGCCGGTGCCCTTCTCACGCAGGTCCGCTCTCTGTGTGCTCCCGGCTCTCCTCTCGCTGTTTTAAACTGTAGAAATCCCGGCTCTCCTTTCGTTGTTTTAAACTGTAAAAACCCCGGCTCTCCTCTCACTGTTTTAAACTGTGAAAGTTCCAGCTCTCCTCTCGCCATTTTACACTGTGAAAATCCCGCTCTTCTCATGGTGTTTTAAACTGTAAAACTCCCGACTCTCCTCTCACTGTTTTAAACTGTGAACATCCTTCTCTCCTCTCACTGTTTTAAACTGTAAAAATCCCGCTCTCCTCACACTGTTTTAAATGGTAAAATTCCGGCTCTCCTCCCAGTGTTTTACACTGTGAAAATCTCTGCTCTCTTGTTGCTGTTTTAAAACTGAGAATACTAGTCTGCTTGGACAAAGGACCCTGCAACCTCCTTTGAAATTTTTAATGCTTGAAACATTAACAATCTCAAGAATCCACACAAAGGAATATACATCCTTTGTCAAAGCCAAAGTGGAGAGGTGGAAATCTCATGATGCCATTAGCTGGGAGAATCAGTTACGCTGTTTTGCTATGCTGCCAATCGGTCTGCCATCTTCTGTTTAGCAAACAGTAGCTCAGAACAAGGGCTCAGTCCAGGTGAATGTCCAGCCCCCACTTACACTGTTTATTATGGTACTTGTAATCTTCTGTACCTTCACCTACAAGATTAATGCCTTTCCCATCATGGAGCCATCTCTACTGGAAAAGTGAATTTTCCAGCATCAGTCTTCAGCCTGTCAACTTCTGTGAAGTAATACACCTTTGGACTTTGATTCTGGACTCTGCACCCAAGTGAAACAATAATTCTTTATCCTGTGGTCTTTGCCCTATGAATTTGTCCTTCTTTATCCCTCTTTGATTATATGATTGCACCAGGGGCTACGTAGCAACACCACCACTGCCAACCCCCCACCCCCACTACCACCACCTTTTGAGTGTGTGCAAATAAACTAACACTCTTAGTGTACCTTATCTCAAGCATGCTGTGGGTTATTAATCAAAATTAGATCACACCATAACAATGGCATTGGGATATATGCCACTGCTTATAAAGGGGGAAATCAAAATCAAAACATCTTTCTGTTTATTAACGGGTAGTGTTATGATATGGCAGGTGGTATTCGCCAGGCTGACCAAATCCAAAAGGGAAACTTGGCCATGCTATCACACCAATCTTGAAATTTGTATTTATTTCGAAAAGGTTTGAGCACTGAAGTCAGAAGTAATGAGTCCACTACCACCTTTTGAGATATTAAAGATTAAATTAAAAAATTTATTACAAAATAAAAGAAAAACTTAAAAACACAAGGCTACAGTTACACAGTTATATTTAGCTTTATAACAGTTCTCACAAGAATTCTATTTAATTAGACTCCCAACTGCACACCTCATTGATGCAACAGTCCAAATAGATTCTTTATCCATAAAACATCCAGCAATATTACCACAAGCACCGACTGTTGCTATAAGGGAGCTATTTCACAGCTTCTCTCTCCCTCTCACTCACCAATGGAACTCCAAAAGCTTTTAACATGAACTTGATTACTGGAATAGTAAACTTCTCCAGGATGGCTGGAATCTTTTTCCACAAGTCTGTTTCACACAGTGCACCTTTCAAGAACTCACACGGCCACTCCCATACACAACTTTCCATCTTTCTTTAAATATATATTCTCCCCTTTGATTTGTAAATCCCATTGTTTCAACCTTTCTTTGGAAAGTACTTTTCCCAGAACATAAAAATCTTTCATGTTGTCATTATGGCCAGCACTTTAGTGAAAAATAATCTTCATAACTTTGCCTTATTTATCTTGCCAGTTGTAAGCATCTTATCATGTCCCTTTGAAAATCAAACAACCTCTCAATAACTGACCCTGTTATCTTACTAATTTTCATACAATGCAAATTTTAAGTGACTTCAATGCTATCTATTTTCCCAATGACCAAAGATGGATTTCTCAGCCCACCAACTACCAAAAGGTTATTATATTAAAAAATTACTTCAATGCAAATTCCACTCACTTTGTATCTGCTGAGACTTCATCCTAGCTTACACATCTCAATTTCAAATGCCTATTTTACACTTAACCCCTTTTGATCATTCAAACCTTGCAGTCTGACTGCAGTTTAATTAAACTAGACGCGCACACACATACACAAAAGTACATACAAACAATCCCCATAAGCCTGCTTCAGTATCCCACAGTAACATTAGGGGGAAAAAATTCCTTTACAATGGTGGGAGGAGAAATCAGGGCTGTTTAAATTAAACCACCTCCTGTCCGTAACAGTATCCATCAGAGTTTTGGCTGAAACCCAGGACACTGCTGATTACAACTGTCCAATGAAAACTACCAACATTGATCACCAACATTGTTTCCTATTTGATTTATGATTAAATTTATGGCATCCACATTTTTCTCAGTGGCATTAGTTGTCCATAAGTGTTGTGTGAGACACCTAATCAAATAGCATCAGATAGTTGAGATATATAACTTTGTATTTAGCCACCAGTCCTACAACCTTCTCAAAGGAGTCCAGTAAATCTGTTGTCATGGCCTGGAATTTTATAAGCACATACTGGGTTGAATTATTGCCTTAACTTTTATTAAGTATTCAAAAATTGCTTCTTTCATGATAAATTTCAGTGCTTTGCGTACCGTAGATATCAAGCTAATAACTTTTTAATTCCCAGGATCATTTTCCTAATAACTGGAAAGCATTAGCTGTTTTCCAGTCATTTGACGTTACTCCAGTACTTGAGGTATGAAAAATTCAGCCAAGGAGCCATCTGTTCCAATCTCATTTGCTTTGGTTTCTTGGACATGTTCCAACTGATCCTGTTATCTTACTAATTTTCATACAATGCAAATTTTAAGTGACTTCAATGCTATCTATTTTCCCAATGACCAAAGATGGATTTCTCAGCCCACCAACTACCAAAAAGTTATTATATTAAAAAATTACTTCTCCTGTCTCACCTCATATATGTAAGCGATCCCCTTCCATTTGGTGCTTTGGCCACAATATATACACACAAAAAATAATTCTTTCTTCTAAAATCATTTACCAACTTTCTTTTTAGCAGCTGCACTAGCTTTCTTTACTTGGTCCCATTCTCCTGCTCTTTCCCCATTCCCTTTTAAAGGTTTCACTCTCAAATATTACATTTTAAATGCTGTTATGGATTCTACTTCCATCATTGCTTCTGGTAGGGCATTCCACTTTCTAACAAGGTGTTTTGGGAAAAGAAGGGGTTTCTTTTATTCATTTATGGAATGTGGGCATCGCTGACTAGGCCAGCACTTATTGCCCATCTCTAATTGCCTTTGAGAAGATGGTGGTGAGCTGTATTCTTAAACCACTGCAGTCCCTGTGATGCAGGTACTCCCACAGTGCTGTTAGGGAGGGAGTTCCAGGATTTTGACCCAGCGACAGTGAAGGCACGGTGATATATTTCCAAGTCAGGAAGGTGAGTGGCTTGGAGTAGAATTTCCAGGTGGTGGTGTTCCCATCTATCTGCTGCCCTTGCCTTCTAGATGGGGGCAGTTATGGGTTTGGAAGGTGCTGTCTATGGTTAGTATGGGTATTTCATCACACACCTGCCTTGAGCCATGGTGGCTGCCTTTAGAGGGGTCAGTTGTTGGCCATTATTACAGAAGACCAAGCCTCTGCACTGATCTTTTTCCATGAAAAGGGGAATACTTGACTTGAAGACATATAATCATATTAGAACTAGATATATTACCATAGCATAGGTAGAAAAACAAACTATGAAATAAGAATATACCAGCCTTCAGGAAATCTAATCTTATAGCTACAAGAGTCAAAACTGGATAAACTTAGTAATGAAACTCAAGTTGTGACATGGGACTTGAACCTAAAGCCTTCTGACTTAGAAATAAGAACATTACTAAGTGAGCCATGGTCAACACTGTTCACTTTGAAGCTCAATATTAACCTTCAATACAGTATACACTCAACACACACCCACCTAGACAGATCTTTAAAATCATTCATTTTTTTGTTTTGTTTGTAGTTTTTCCTTTAATAAATCTACCCAATTTATTATCCTGCTTTGAATCTTGTAGCTGTAAGATCTGAAATCTGGCATATTCTTATTTTATAGTTTGTTTTTCTATTCTACGTCATGGTAACATATCTAGTTCTAATACGATTATAGGTCTTCAAGTCAAGCATTCTCTTTTTCAAAACTTTCCACAACAACATGGAAAAAGACCAGTGCCGAAGTTGGCTCTTCTGTAATAATGGCCAACAACTGACCCCTCTAAAGCCATCCACCATGGCTCAAGGCAGCTTTGTGATGAAATACCCATACTAACCATAGGCAGCACCTTGCAAACCCACAACCATCACCACCTAGAAAGCAGCAGACACATGGGAACAACCACCAACTGGAAGCTCCCCTGCAAGCCACTCACTATCCTGACTTGGAAATATATCACTATTTCTTCACTGTCGCTGGGTCAAAATCCACAAACTCCCTCCTTACCAGCACTGTGATGTACCTACACCACATGGGCTGCAGCAGTTCAAGAAGGCAGCTCACCACCATCTTCTCAAGGGCAATTAGGGATGGGCAATAAATGCTGGCCTAGTCAGCGAAGCCCACATCCCTTGAATTAAAATTTAAAAATACAAATAAGTATCTTTAAACATATAAATTGTGCTCGAACAGGAACTTTTTTTTATCATGGTTGTGGGTTTGAAAGGTGGTGTCTAAGAAGCCTTGGTGAATTCCTGCACTGCATCTTGTAGATGATTCACACTGCTGCTACTGTGTGTTGGTGGTGGAGGGAGTGAATGTTTGTGGATGTAGTGTCAATCAAGCGGGCTGCTTTGTCCTGGGTGGTGTCAAGGTTCTTGAGTGTTGTGGGAGCTGCACTCACCCAGGCAAGTGGGGAGTATTCCATCACACTCCTGACTTGTGCCTTGTAGATGGAGGACAGGCTTTAGGGAATCAGGAACTGAGTTACTCGTCACAAGAATCCTAGCCTCTGACCTGCTCTTGTAGCCACAGTATTTATATGGCTAGTCCAGTAACCATAATATAACCATAAATTTGGCCAATAGCCTTTAGAAAGGATAAATGAATGAGTTAAATCAATTCAATATATAGCCCCTCTAGGCATGTACTTTTAGGCATTTCAGCAATGGAAATTTTAATCTGACATGCTTTCAATTTTGCATTTTATTCAGTAAATGTGATATTAATGGAAATTTATCATGGTCCTGTCCCCTTAATTGAAATTAAAACAATACTGATCCCTTTAAATGAAATTGAAATTGATCAAAAGTCAAATAATAATCAGAATATTATTTTTTTCAATATTCAAAGCTCATTAAATTTTCTTTTCGAAATCCTGTGGAAATTTGGTACTTAAATATTTCAACAATATACCATTAATCCAACAACTATTACTGTTATAAATGCAGGATTTGTGTGAATCGAAAAATGTGAAGTGTAATCTCTATTTATGTTTCCAATATGAGTATAGAATTTATAAATGTATTTCCTTGATGGGGCAAATGGACTTTTCTTATCCAGGCTTCTTTACTCTTATAATGTAGAAGAATGGGGAGAAGAGCAGTCATGGGCTCAAACGGCCCTCGGGAATGCTGTGGCACTGGGAGGAACACTCCTATTTCTCTCGATTCCATGGACAGAATTTTCCCGTTGCCGTGTGGGGGTGGGCCTCGCACGTCTGCGCGTAAAATGACGCGCGGTAATGTCAGGCAAGCATTCCAATGTCACTGTGTGCCATCGCGATATTTTATTGGGCAGGCACGCGATGATCTCCACTGTGTGCCCGCCATTACTTAACGGGCCACTTAAGGCCCTTGACTCACCAATCGACGCCAATTTTTCAGCGCCTGTGCGATCTTCGGGTCGGTGCACAGGTGCAACAGGCAGGCAGGCAGGACCCATTTGTATTAACCTCATCCACGGGTGGGATAGGGAGGCTCACTGGGGTTGCAAGTGTGCTCTCTCAAGTATTGATTTTTCAAAGTTATTGAAACTTGCCTGCGTGATCTGCAATACTTCAAAACACATACCAGCTGCTTTATCTGGACTCTTAACCTTCAGGTCAGCACTCTGCTGCAAGGAATCCTTTCTGGGGCCTGCAGACTTCAGGAAGCCTTCCCATAGTCTGGGAATGGGAGCTGAACTGTCCACTGGAGCTACGTCCTCTGAGGAGGAAGGGAGGGCTAGAAGGGGGAGGAGGCCAAAAGTGCACATTCAGCCTCCAGGGGAGCCAGCTTTGGGAGGGCAGATGCAGGCACAAGGGGTGCAGGGCCAAGAGGTACACCAAGGCGGAAGGGACTGCAGAAGATGCCACTATCCTGCTGCCAGGGTATGCAGGTGGTAAAGCAGTGACCTCAGTATGTCTCAGGTGCAGTGCCGAAGGAAGATCCATCCCTCAAGGGAGACAGTCAACTATATCTGTCAGACGATTGGGCCTGAAATCTCCGCTAACTGTGTGGGTGGACACCCCATGCCAGGGCTCGAAAGGTCACAGCTGCCCTCCACTTCTTTGCCTCTGGCTCCTTCCAGGGGTCGGTGGGTGATCTTTGCGGTGTCTCCCAATCAGCTGCCCACACTTGTGTTAAGTGGGTCACAGACACTCTGTTCAGGCACGCATTGACCTTCATCCACTTCTGTTGGGACCAGGCAAGTCAGACACAGTGAGCCAGAGGCTTTGCAGCCATTGCTGGCTTCCCCTACGTCCAGGGTACAATAGACTGTACACATGTGGGCATCAAGGCGCCAGCAGGTGAGCCCGGTGCCTTCGTCAACAGGAAGGGCTTCCACTCCATGAACGTGCAGATAGTGTGTGATCACAGGATGCTGATTCTACAAGTTTGTGGAAGGTACCCAGGCAGCTCCCACGACACCTACATCCTCAGACACTCCCAGGTGCCAGCGCTCTTCAGTGCTCCAGCCCGGCTGGATGGTTGGCTGGTGGGTGATAAGGGTTATCCCCTCAGAAGGTGGCTCATGACGCCTCTCCACCATCCAAGAACAGAAGCTAAGCAGCGGTACAATAGGAGCCACGCCTCCACAAGGGCTGTGGTGGAGAGAAACATCGGTCTTCTCAAGATGCACTTCTGCTGCCTCGACCACTCAGTGGGCGCACTCCAGTACCCCACAGATCATGTGTTGCTGATAGTGGTTGCATACTGCACTCTCCACAATCTTGTGCTGAAAAGGGGGGACACAGTGGACGATGAAGACATCGACGCAGTGGCTGCGGCTGCACATGATGATCCAGCAGTGAGTCCGAGGATGAGCACACACAGGGAAATGCTGAGGGGGTAGACGCTGACCCGGGCATACTGCAGGGAGGCAGGGACATACGGAAGGCTCTAATCCAATGAACATTCAGCTAGCACACCACAGATGGACCTCCAGGGCAAACCTGGGCTGTGGATTCCATGCTTGATACCTAAGTGCCAAATCTGCCAGGTTAGGAACAGTAACTAAGGGCCTTGTTAATAAAGCTGAATGTCCCACGAAACACTCCTAACATTATTGGAAACAGTACACATGCAGAAGAAAAGAGGCAACCTCAGCCATGGTCACATGTCTGAATTTAATATCACAGGCAAAGAAACTTAATGAAACAAAATGACAAGGGTATTCCAACTCAAAGCAAATCAGAAAGACCTGATCTCGGGCCAACACAAAAGCACCAGTGATAAACCCGTGGTGTGCCTAAGGTACTTATATTTACGTATCTGGGTGCTATGTCTTGATGGTGCCCCATCGCTGGGAGTGGCATCAAAGGCTGCCTGCTGACTTTGCTGTCCTGTTGACCCCAATGACCTTGGCGGTCGTCCTCTGGCCCATGGAGCCTGTGCTGGCCCCGCCTGGGAGGGATTTTCCAGTTCCACAGCTGGCATCTCCCCAGTCGTCGCAGCCTCACCGGATACTACTTTCACTGGGAGAGGGGCGGAGGAGCTGCCACCTTCATCCGGAGTGCCCTGAGAGGTGCCCACAGAGATGATAGGCAGCTGCTGCGCGACGTGAGGTTGTTTCAGACCTCACCATGGATGGATGGGCACTGAGTGGGGAAACCTGGTGCCCACACCATCTCCTACACTGGCACTGACCAGCTGAGGTCAATGCCAATGTGAGGGTTTGCTGATCAGAGCACATCCCCAGGAAGCCCAGATTGCTCTCCTGGAGCAGCCTCTCCACGAGAGTCGCCACTCTCTCCATGGAGGACGCATGGTGCTCGGACATGAGGCTCATTGCTTCGGCGATCGTCCGTGTAAACACCTCATCCACGGACACCAAGTCAAGCATAGCCACATGTATCTCCTTCAGCTGCTCCCGCACACCCGGCCTCATTTCCTGCAGCTGCTGCATCGCGGACAACTCCAGAGGCACATCATCAGGCACCGACTGAGCATGTGCCTGGTCCCCTGCAGTCCTCCCACTGCTGGCGCCATGGGCACTCTCTGTCTCTGCCAACTCCTCTAGCGATGGTGAAATGCCCTCACCACTATACCCTGGAACAGTAGCCGATGTTCTAACTCCCATCGAGGTGCTAGTATCTGCGCTGGTACCTGCCTGGCAGAGATGGTATGACGCTGGTGAGACTTCAGGGCCCTCAGGTGTGAAAGGGAGCCTCTGCTGCTCCTCCTCCCAGCCCTGCTCCGCTGATGCTAAAAGGAAGAACAAGGACATTGGATCAGTTAGCGTGAAGACAATGTCAATGTGCATCCCTGTCCCCTGGATCATTATGCACTCATCCTTCCAAAGTAATGGTCAAGCCATGTTGCAAAATTAAATCACTTAACATTCAATATAGCTACGGCTGTTGGGCTCACTGCTGGGCATACCTACCTGGCAGTGGCACCCCAGCCTCACCGAAACCAATGGACCTGGGCGCATGGCGCCTCTCCAAATTCAGGGCCTCCTGCTCAAACTGGCTGAGAATGGCTAACTGCACCTGGCCGCTGCCAGTCCTTGCACGCTGTGCTGCAGTATGAGCATTCTTCTCCTGAAAAGGAGAGAAGAGCATTGATTAGTGCAAATTGTATATGGACTCTCATCGCACTCGGCCCACCCCAACCAGAGTGGGACACATCAGGCTCCAGTGTCTCCTCACCCTGCAGCTGCTGCCAAACACTCACATAAAGGTACTAGGCCCTTCCCCACCCCCGCCCCCCCCCAGCTCCAACCACCCCCTTGGCCACATGTTGTCTACATCACATTAGCCAACACACAGCATATCCTTCCATAGCAAGGAGGTGCAAGCATGTGGAGCACAGAGGGCAGCAGATGGTTCATTGTCACAGCACCTTGAAGCTCCCCTCCCAGCATGTCATTACCCTGACTTTGACACATCCTGCAGTTCCAGCACTGCGCCTAGGTGCAGCTCCTCCAGGTTGCCCCCAGAACAGTCATGTGGTTGTCAGTGTACAACATGTTGCGGGCGCAGAACCCATCTCTTCACCACCCTTTCAGGTTGACCTAGGCATGGGCAATATCTGCTGGCCCACCCAGCGAAAGACACATGCCATCAATGATTCAATGCAGTCACTACACTCTGGCTTTGGGGGGGATAGCAGCAGGACCGAAAGCTGACCTGCTGGATTAGGTGACCAATGCCAACATTGTCCTTACTCTTACAGAGCCCAACAAGTCATTGAAGTGCTTATGGATCCAGGTGCGCCACACCACGTCGTGGGAGTTCACCACCTCCGCCACCTCTACCACCTCCTCGCAGGCATATTTCATCATGTTGGGGGGGGTGGGGGGGGGCGGCCTCCTCCTCCTGCCCTAGGGAATGAGCATCTCCCACCAGCCTGCCACCTCCTCTGGAGGGCAGCAAGGCAGTCATCGGAAAAATGAGGGGCACCCTGGCCCCCCACCCTACCCTCCGGCCTGGCCTGTCCTGATGGCCTACCCTCCGGCCTGGCCTGCCCCGATAGCCTACCCTCCGGCCTGGCCTGCCCCGATGGCCTACCCTCCGGACTTGCACCATCTCCATTGCCCCTCTGCAAAGGCCTTCGCCCAGCCATTGCGAACAGCCTTTCCAAGGCTGCCAGGCCTTCCTTTATCCAGGCCACTGAGTCGCCATTGGACCCGGCAGGCTGAGTGCGCCCGCCACCACCCGCCCACTCCCGCTATGCATGGGATTTGTGAAGTACGCTGGGCGGGCCTTAATTGGCCTGCCCACGTAAAATGGCAGCACAGACCCGATCGCGAGCAGCGATCGAGTCCGTGCCTGCTCCCACTCCGCCCCCTCGCCATCCAGAAAATCCTGCCCTGTAAGAAGTAAGTTTTTTTTTAAATGGTAAATTTCAGTGGCAGATGGCTCCCAGCCTGCAGGAATCTCACCAAAACCATGTAGAGCAGCCCTGAAGCCTACCACACTTAGCGCTGGCCACAGTGGCTGAGAAGTCCTCAAATAGCTGGTATCCCCATTAGCACACACAAGGGACCTAGGACCTGTCTAACGCAATGGCTCAGGATGCCTAAAAACTAAACATGGCCAAAATGGTATCAGATGTATTTCAGGTAACCTTTGGCTGCAGGGCATAGCTTTAAATGAATCTGTTTTGCCCCTCGTATTTTGCCTGGAAAACTGGTACAAGGAGGACCAACTTTTACCCTTATATCTCTACATTGCTTCTAACTATTCCTCTCCCATTTCTATGCTTACAATTACCCAACCACATAAGCCCTTTCTTCCGATACATAACCATCAATCTCTATTATATGCGCTTCTCATCCTATTGTGTTTTATTTATTTGTTGTTAGCCTCTCATCTTCATGCCTGCGTTCCTACCATTAAACAGCTAGATCCTGGAACAAAAGAGCAGAAAGTCACCATGATAAATGCACATGTGTCAAAGGATTGAAATTGATCTCAGCAATAAAAAAATGTAATGGCCCAGATGTTGCAATCAGCGCTAAGATGACAGTACCACTGACTTTGAAGAAAGCTGCCAACAAGGATCTAGCAATCTCTATGGCTTTTCCCAATGTTAATTTGAATCTGGTCCAAGTCAAGGGGATTTTCAATCATCCAGCAACATTGATGTCATCAAGCAGAGTAAGCAGCTAAACACATTGAAGTATTCTCACAGACAGTAAACTAGTAATTAATATGCACTGATTAACCTTTGTTTATTATATTTTTCTACAGAGAGATAAATGATTGTGACACACATATTAGAAGCTGAAATATCACAACAAACTTGTGAAAAAATTATTTTAAAAAATTGGGATTTGTAAAAGAATGGAAAATTTATTTTGCATAAATATAAAATTAGTTTTCCAAGGCCAGAGAGGTTGTTTAGCAATAGTTGTGACTCAGTACATAATTAAAAGCCCAGTTATAACTCATTAACAAGGCATAAACTTTTCCTGGGTTTCCTGGGAATATCCTGGGAAATTCCTGGGAATTTCTCAATATTATTACTTCTTAAAGGAGGAAGTTCTCATCAGTTCAGTGATTTTTAATTGATTGCAGTCAGACAAGACTTCAACAGTGCACCCCATGGAGAAGCATAGAATTATCGACAACAGCTTTTGTATTTCCATGCTTAACTGCACATGTGCGGACTCCAGAAGTTGCTGACAGCTTCAAAGGAATGATGATGGAACTGCTGACAGTTTCAATCCCATGCTGCTCCAATATATAGACATATATTTTTCATAGTTGGCACTTAAAGAAAAATTAGCACTGGTCTTCTTTAATTTCAACCTACTTATGTATTTGTAAGAACAATTTTAGTAGACTTGACCTCTTAACCTAGGTGCTACAATTTATACTGTTACATTTTTTTTTACATGTGAAAAGGTTGCATGTGTGGTACATAACTTTAAGGGAAGACATACAGTCAATGAAAAGCTACAGCCTGACAACGTGACTGACATCCCTTTGATCACTCTACCACACGTGGAAAGTCCATTAGGAAAATTAAGTGCTGTACAGGTATGTTACTAGAATATTCTTTTTCAAAATAAATTAAAACATGCATTTAAAATGTGTTACCTTCTCTAGGATGGCAATTTTTCTATTTAACTGTATTGTTCCTTAAAGTAAGCATTCTTCTTTTCCTAAAGTCTTGGAAGTCTTTACCATTTGAGTATCAGACTGACGAATTAGACTTGAGGAGTCATGTTATTATTGAAGAATCTGGGTGTGTGCACCGCCTCAATTCCTTAAGAAATACTCAGTAGTCGCTCCTGTCAACAGTTTTCTTGAGATGGAAAGGCATCTCAGCTTTGAGTAAGCATCCTGGCAGAGGATGAAGTTCTACTCCATTCATAAAAATCAGCAGGCACATTGGACTGAGGTTATGGGCCCTGGTTCACTTTCCACCAGCACTGTACCAACAGGAACCACAGTTAATAATTAAGCAAAATGGAACTTCATAAAGACTTGAATGGGTGGGGGGTCGCTAAGGGATCTCAGAAGCAAGTTGAGGCTTAATTGTGGGAAATTATTGGATGGGTTGCTTAGAAAATATGTCTTCCAGGCCCCACAGTATGCCTGAGAACTTTTGTCAGCCCATGGCTGCCCTTTGAACCCCAGCACATATCTGAAGGCTGCTGCCAACAAGGGAACTGGCCCAAAATTGAATCCCTTGACATGGATGAGATGCCTCTGGAGGCACAACAGGCACCCGCAACACATCTGAAATATTGGGCAGAATTTTACACCTCGTGGGCCAGCACGTGCCTGAACCAATCGGGCAGCACCCACCATCAATCAAAAGGCCACTTAAGGCCATTAAAAATGCAATTGAACCCGATTTAACGTTGCCCATGTGATTCCATGCATATCGCACAGGCAAAATGGACAAAACCCCATCCAAGGGTGGGATAAAAAGGTTCAACAGAATTGCCAATGTGAGTAGTGAGAAGTTTAGGAGATAGTTCGCTGCTGGTTGCTTAATTGTACTTGACAGCTTCATCCCTGTTCCGAGCTTCAGTCTTAACGTTTCTAGGCTTCATTTCAGGACTTATTGGTGTTTCTAAAGCCCCTGGAGGATTTTGACAGTGTGGACCCTTCCAGGTATCAGACAACCTTCTGTTACCCTGGTAATGGGGATTGTGCTCTCCACTGGTGGCACCTCTTCTGAGGAGGAATAGAGGGGCAGAAGGGAGAGGAGGCCAGGTGTCCCAATACAGCTTCCAGGGGAGGGAGCTGTGGGAGGAGGGGCGCAGGCACAAGGGGCACAGGGCCAGCAGGTAGTCCAAGGCAGAAGGGGCCACAGAAGATGCCACTATCCTGTTGCCAAGGTTTATAGGCAGCGTTGCAGCTACCTCAATATGCCTGAGGTGCAATACCGAAGGAGGCTTTGCCTCAACAGGGAGACCATGACCTCCATTTGTCAGATGATTGGGCCTGAGATCAGCTCCAACTGCATGATTGGAAACCCCATGCCAGTGGCTCTGAAGGGCACAGTGGCCCTCAACTTCTATGCCTCCAGCTCTTTCCAGGGTCAGTGGGGGATCTTTGGGGCGTATCCCAATGAGCTGCCCACAATTGTGTCAAGCTGGTGACAGAGGCTCTGTTCAGGTGGTAATGACATTTATTCATTTCGGTACAGAGGAGGCCAGCCAGGCTGAGTGAGCCAAAGGCTTTGCCATGATTGCTGGGCTCCCCCGCGTCCAGGGTGCAATCGACTGCGCACGTGTGGCCATCAAGGCCGCAGTGGGTCAGCCGAGTGCCTTCACCAGCAGGAAGGGATTCCACTCGATGAATGTCCAGATAGTGTGTGACCGCAGGAAGCAGATTCTGCAAGTCTGTGCATGGTACCCTGGCAGCTCCCATGATGCTTATATCCTCAGATACTCCCAGGTGCCGAGGCTGTTCAGTGCTCCAGCCCGACTTGATGGAAGGATACTGGGTGACAAGGGCTATCCATTGAAGAGGTGGCTCATGACACCTCTCCACCACCCAAGAACAGAGGCAGAGCAGCGTTATAATAGGAGTCATGCCTTCACCAGGGCAGTGATAGAGAGGACCATAGATCTTCTGAAGATGCGCTTCCAATGCCTGGGCCATTCAAGGTGGCACTACAATACCCCCCAGAGCAGGGGGATAGTTAGGGACACCAGGGATGCTTTGATCCAATGTTCCTTCAGCTAGGCTGCCAAAGACCTACTTCCATCTCATGCCAGGGCAGCTGCCTCCATGCCGGATGCCTGAAATGACCCTTTCATTTGAACCCTAAGTTCACTCAGTGCCTGTGCAATAAAGTTTAGGGCCACTCACGTCCAGCATTACGTACTGGTGTACCCTGCACCAAAAAAAAAGGTGAAGCATACTCAAGCCATTAGGTCAAAAAAAAATTTATCTCATTTTGACAATCCAAATAAATTAACATCACCTTCTCTGGTCTTTATTTCCAGGCCAGAAAACATAAGCAAAACATTACACAACAGAAGATCACCCATCAAAAGTACCTCTTGTGCTCTTGGTGCCTCAAACTACATTTCTGAGTGCTATGTCTTGGTGCACCCCACCCCCACTTGCTGGCAACGGCATGGGAGGCAGCCTGCTGACTCTGATGTCCTGTTGGCCTTGATGACCTAGGCAGTCATCCTCTGGTCAGTGGAGCCTGTGCTGGCCCTGCCTGGGAGGGAATGGCTACCACAGCTGGCACCTCCCCAGTCATGGCAGCCTCATCAGATGCCACGGTCACTGGCACAGGCGCGGAGGAGCTGCTGCCATCTTCCAGAGCGCCCTGAGAGGAGCTCACAGAGATGACAAGCAGCTCATGCTGAGGTCGCTCTGGACCTCCCTGCTCGCCATTGATGGACTGGCACCTAGCTGGGATACTGGGTGCCTCATCCATCTCCCACACTGGCATTGACCACCTGAGGTCATTGCCTGTGTGTGGGCTTGCAGGTCCGAGCGCAACCCCAGGAACCCCTGGAGCTGCCTCTCTATGAGAGTTGTCACTCTCTCAATGGCGGAGGCAGTACACTTGGCTTGAGGGTCAACGTAGTGCTCATGCTCTGCATGGACTCCTCCACAACAGAGACCACGGCACACATACCCCTCATTCTCCACCAGATCCTCCCACACGTCCCACTAGACATCCAGCATCTGCTGCCTAATGGATGACTCCAGAGGCTCAGCATCTGCCTTCAATTAAGCATCGTACTGGTCTCCAGGAGTCCTCCGACCTTTGCCTGATCCTCACCGTTTTTCTCCGATATTCTAGCCGAGGATCTAATGCCCACCAAGGTGCTGGAATCTGCTCCGGTGCCTGGATCAGAGAGCGGGTGTGACAGAGGTACATGTGAAGCCTGGCATTCCTATGGCCTCAGGGGTGGCTCCACGGGGTCCTGCGATTGAGTGCGTGTTGGTGAATCTAAGGGAGAACAGCATATCATTAGTTTAAGCCATCACACTGTCGCTGTGCATGCCAGGCATCCTGGTGAGATAATGGAGATCTGCATCATGGTGCCATTGCCTTTAAATGATCAATGGGGAATCCAGTTTTGAGGCTTCGCTCAATGATGAGACTACACAAGAATGTTTGCACCATCCGAAATTCTCACCTTTGTGCACTGCACACTTACCTCCATCTGACATCCCAGTCTCTCCGCAGCTGGTTGACCAAAGTGCCTGGTGCCTCTCCAGCTCCAAGGCGTCTTGTTCAAATCTGGATAGGATTAGGAAGTTTGGGAGGCCTGTGCCTGTCCCTGACCTTTCAATGTTGTTATGGGTCATCTTCTCCTGAAAGGACAGAGGAGCTTGATTAGTCCACTCTCTACCTGCAGCACCGATGCAGCCTGGTCAATTCCACCTGAGGAACACCTTGCAGGGCACATCCAAGTCGTGGTCCTCAAGCCATAAGGCACTTAGTCCAAGCAGCCAGGGCTTGCCCCCTTGACCAGCTTTGGCATCATTGACAGTTGGCACTCAGACTCTAACACCCCAGAGCTCCACTGGGGGACGGCCAGACCTTAACACTTCACCACACTGATTCCTGCCAATATGGTACTCACCCTTCCCGAGCACAGCAGGTCATTAAATCTTTTGCGGCACTGCACCCTTGTGCACCGCACAACGTTGTGGTGCTGACCTGCTCTGACACCTCCTCCCAAGCTCTCTTTGTTAGGTGCGGTGGCCTCCTCCTTCCATCTCCGAGGGCAAGTGTTCACACCGCAGAAGAAATGTTCTTCCCTGGCAGCCTTTAAAGAGCTGCCTGTGCCACTTTTAAACAGGCTGCCAGGTTATCATTGGACCCAGCGGCTGACATGCTCCCCCGCCCGCCCCTTCCCGACCATTGAGAAGACACGGTTCACGCTGGGTGGGCCTTAATTGGCCAGCCAGTGTAAAATCGGGCTGGGGGCTGATCGTGGACAGGGGCCCATTTCCCAACTGGTCGTGGGCCTGCTGCCGAGGGTAAAATTCAGGCTGTTAAGACTGGACTTGAGAACCTATTTCATGTCGTCCTCAAGCTGACCTCCCCTGGTGTGTGCTGCTTGCGAACATCCCATTTCATGCACAAACTAAAGCAATATGGAATAGGCCTTTTAGATATAATAGGGACTAACCTCCCAATAGGGTGATAAATTATATTCCTTTGCAGTCCATTCCTGTTATTCTACCAATGCTGTTGTCATCTTCTGTACTGCTGGCTTGTATTGGCCAGTCCTAAGTAAACATTGAGAGCCCTGTTATGAAGGTCTACTGAAATAACCACAAAACAGAAGTTAATTTAAGTTGAAGTTTATTCTAGGGATACACTGTGATGTCTGAAGTGGGTTAGAATCATGCTTACACAATAAATAAATTAATTCAAGAGGATACCCCTGCCAGATTCCCAGCACAAACATATAAATTCATATTTTTTATTTTGGATTGGGATCTGAACCATGCTATTTATTGGTCAACCCTAGTTGCCTTACAACGATGGTAGTCAGCCTTTTCCTTGACCTGTTGTATTCTTTCTAGCGATAGTCATCCCGCATTAGTATTGGATGTGGAATATAGGGAGCTTGGGAGTCACTCACTACTTTTGAAACTCCTTTTTTTTAAGTGATCATTTTGGTTAGACTTACTATTTGAAATAAAATTTGTGATATACTAAAGAAAAGATTAATATAAAGACAGGGTAAGTACTAAATTTACAAATAAACAGTATATTTTCTTGAAATTCTTTGTATTAATTTTTATCGCAGGTCTTTGTGGAGGGTTTCAATTTAGGTATTCTATATCCATCACCTCTCCACTGACAAAAATTACTAGCCTGTAGACTGCAGCATATGTTAGTGCTTACACTTGCTTGATTTTTGAATAGGCCTGACAGCAAGCCTGGGCATCCATACAGTAGGTTAGGACTTATTATTTATAAGACATGGCCCCTTTGAAATCATATACAATAATAAACAAAATGACTTCAGAGCAGATGTTCTGGTCATATAACATTTTTGTGTTGTGTAAAATAAATAAGGTAGACCTGAGGTAATTTCGAAAGTAAACAAGGTACATCCTATGTAATATATAGTAACTATTCCTCTGCATATATAGTCAGCAACTATGGTAAGGGAGCCAAACATATTATTAGATGCAGGATTCAGGTAGGAATGATTCAGAACAGATCTCTTTTTTTATATTCACTTAAGATATTGACATCGCAAGACCAGCATTTATTACACATCCCTAGTTGATTATGAGAAAGTGGTGGTGGCCCTTCTTGAATCGCTGCAGTCCATATGGTGAAGGTATTTCCACGACGCTGTTAAATATGGAGTTCCAGGATTGTGATCCAACAACGATGAAGGAATGATGAAGTTGGGATGGTGTGTAACTTGAAGGTGATGATGTTACCATGCACCGGCTGCCCTTGTCCTTCGAGATGGTGAAGGTCACAGTTTGGGAAATGCTGTCAAAGAAGCCTCGGCGAGTTGCTGCAGTGCATCCTGTAGATAGTACACATGGTATGCCAATGGTGGATGTTTAGACTACTGGGCAAAGTGCCGATCAAGTGGACTGCATTGTCCTCTTCTTCTGGTCAGTCTGTCTTACAGTGCTGCAGTCAAACTCAGAGCTATGATCTGTGACACAGTCACAAGGCAAATGTATCATAAGAACTTCTGCTGTTGCATTGTTGTGCAAGCAGAATATACACAAAGCAACAATGACCACAAAAGCTCCATCTGTGATTTCCACATTCTTGTCTATACAATCAAGTGTGATAGTGTATCACAAAAGATTATGGCCTATTGATAGGGAGACACTTTAACATGTTTCTTTATCATAGCCCGTATATCTTCCTCAGAAGCTCTAATTCCTATTTTGCAAATTATGTCATCTGGCTGCTTCGGTTTATCCACAAGCGTAGAGCTAAATACAGATATTTCAACTTTTCACTTTATACATTAATGATCTAGATGAAGGAACTGAGGGCATCCTGGCTAAGTTTGCTGATGATACAAAGATAGGTGGAGGGACAGGAGTATTGAGGAGGCGGTGAGGCTGCAGAAGGATTTGGACAGGTTAGGAGAATGGGCAAAGAAGTGGCAGATGGAATACAACGTGGGGAAGTGTGAGGTCATGCACTTTGGTAGGAAGAATAGAGGCATAGACTATTTTCTAAATGGGGAGAGAATTCAGAAATCTGGAGTGCAAAGGGACTTGGGAGTCCTAGTCCAGGATTCTCTTAAGGTTAACGTGCAGGTTGAGTCGGTAGGAAGGCAAATGCAACGTTGGCATTTATTTTGAGAGGACTAGAATATAAAAGCAGGGATGTGCTGCTGAGGCTTTATAAGGCCCTGGTTAGACCACATTTAGAGTA
Organism: Carcharodon carcharias; assembly: GCF_017639515.1. NCBI lineage: Eukaryota > Metazoa > Chordata > Chondrichthyes > Lamniformes > Lamnidae > Carcharodon > Carcharodon carcharias. The sequence continues at coordinate 95,542,591 of NC_054482.1, forward strand.
TTGTAAGCAATTTTGGGCCCCGTATCTCAGGAAGGATGTGCTGGCGCTGTAGAGGGTCCAGAGGAGGTTCACGAGAACAATCCCAGGAATGAAAGGCTTAACATATGAGAAACGTTTGAGGACTCTGGGTCTATACTTGATGGAGTTTAGAAGGATGAGGGGGGATCTGATTGAAACCTACAGAATACTGAAAGGCCTGGATAGAGTGGACGTGGGGAAGATGTTTCCATTAGTAGGAGAGACTAGGACCCGAGGGCACAGCCTCAGAGTAAAGGGAAGACCTTTTAGAACAGAGATGAGGAGAAACTTCTTTAGCCAGAGAGTGGTGAATCTATGGAATTCATTGCCACAGAAGGCTCTGGAGGCCAGATCACTGAGTGTATTTAAGACCAAGATAGATAGGTTCTTGATTGGTAAGGGGATCAAAGTTACGGGGAGAAGGCGGGAGAATGGGTTTGAGAAACTTATCAACCATGATTGAATGGTGGAGCAGACTCGATGGGCCAAATGGCCTACTTTCTGCTCCTATGTCTTATGGTCTATAATTTGTTTAGGCTTTCCTGTGTATAATCTGGAAAAAAGTAAATTTCTTATGCCATCCTCAGGCCTGGGAAGGATAAGTTCAGAAAGGTTCCTGTTCATTCGGTAAATAATTCCAGCTGGTCCAAATTGGGAAATGCGTTCACTACTTTCATTACTCTAAGATGGAAAACTTGCCTAAGGTGCTCGCAGATGTTCCAGGGCTGATGACATAACAGAAGAAGCATAGGAGTGGAGGCTTGGGCCTACACTATGCCAATATTTTGACTGCAATGAGGGCAGGAAATGCTCTAGAAATTGCAAGCTAACTGTCATTAGTGTCACCATTTCTCTTTGAATTTAGAAGGCAACCATTTCTAATGTGACGACAGCTTCCAAGCACTGCTCCAGCTCTGAAAGGAAGCCAGATATATTCCTTCTAATAGTTTCTCCTACAAGGGTACTATCCTTGCAGATGGAACTACTTTCCATTGTTTGCCACTGACTTATCTTAGCATCCACTTTTAAAGGCACCAAGGGGTTCTTTCAGTCAGTTGGGGGGAGGGGGGAGGCGGAATCGCAGTATTGTTAAGGCTGGATCTCATTCCCTGAATCCTGATACAGTCGTTAAGAAGGGTTGAGATTGGGTGTTGAATATTTTTCTTTTATGTGACAACAGATTTAAAAGATATATAATTTTCACTGAGAGTAGATAAACTGTGATTTTAAAAAGTGAAAATTCAAGCAATCTGTGCATAAAATGGATTCAAATTGATAATCATAACAGCTGAAGGATTAACACAATAAACAGGTGGACTGGAAGAAGCAATTCATGCGATAACTAACAACACTCAGTGGTCTCACTCTCCGTCTCTGGAGTCCTGACAGACTGAAGTAGCTACACCTTCTGGAGTGTCCTTTTGAGAGGACAGCTGATGCCTGAATGCAAACGTGTCCCTGGGTTTACTTTGGATATTGCTTCACAGGTGCTAGTGGTAGCAATTGACACTCCCATTGAGCATCTCTTCAGCTTCACCATTTGGAGAGCTGTCTCCCCCTGTTAATAAAATGGTTGTGCTAACTGCCTCTGGTGCTGATAGCTAGTAAGAGAAACCATCATTTTGAATCTACCGCTCATGCAGAAAAATCCAACTGCTGGACCACACAGAGAGATAAAGTGAGGAAAAGGCAGCAGACCTTTAACTTTGAATGATTCGAAACACGGAAGGTAGAGTACCCTTTTTTAGGATTATGGGATTTGGTGATCATTTATTTTTACAACTGCAGAACTATCAATGAACCTTGTAACAAGCATGAGTGAGATGATGAGAAGACATATGACACAAGAGCCATCAGAGTTCAAGAGATAAACACCCTGACAGAAATTACTGAAAAATTAAAGACACTAAAAAGACGATAAGTGCTTTGGAAAACCATGTACACATGACTTGCCTTTTCTCGAGACAAAAAGACTGTTGACATAAAAATGCTGCAGGATATTGGATTTATGAAAGCTCCAATGCTATGTTCACACAGGCTCCTGGGCTTTTGTTCCCTTTTTGTATTGGATGAGTTACTGCCTCCACTAAAATAGTACACAGGGATGCCATACAAACACATTAAATGGTCGCCTTCTACTATCTGCCAACAGCAATAAGTTTCCTCTTAAGTTTTCACATTTTTTTTTATCTTTGATTAATGATGGATTCTTCTTTGACCTGTTGGATATTCCTAAATTTTGCAAGAATAGGTATTAAATGTTTAATCACAGCATGGATATGTACAGAATAATTTAAGGCCTTGAAATTATGCAGTGGGATACTAATGTATGACCACAACATGTTTGTCCAAAATGTTTGCCTGTGCTATTTAGCAGAGGAGTTAGCCTGTTTAAATTAAATGAGTTAACGTTTTCTACAATAGGCAAAGGATGAATTCCAGATGAACACGTTACGTATGCATATGTAAACCAATATCCAATGGCATAATTTCAGGGCATAAGTGACTATGGGTGGGATTTTCCACACCCGCCCGCCATTGGGATCTTCTGGTTCCGCTGTAAGTCAATGGGCTTCTGGCTGGGGCGTCGCCTCGCCTGCGGTGGGTCCCACCCACAACGGGGCCAGAAAATCCCAGCCTATATCGACAGCCCCTTTATTGGTATGTGTAACGACAATGTAGATATAGAAATTTGTAAATCGTTAAATGGTTAATTAGTATTCAGACACCATGGGCCAATTGGCCATCTTCTGTGCTATAAAATTCTACAATTTGCATTCAATTTATTTACATTCAGTGTTCTATTTCTTGACTATGTGATGACCTCTGACCCAGAAGCAATACACTAAGGAAAATTTGTAATTACTTTAAATTGTCTGTAGAATCGGTAATTTTTAAAAAGTGTTTGAAAAGGGCTTCTACAAGTTTGCATCAATTGTAAAGGGATCAATTGTACCCTTCTTGGATAATAAATATTGGTCCATGTGACCTGGCGACCCTTGATCTGCAAGCAGTACCACAGGAAGGAAGTCAAGATACAGATACCATGTGGCCAGACACAAAGCAGAGCTACTAACAGAGGAGGTGGAGGGTGAAGGCCCAGATGCAGCCACAAAGAGAAAGCAGACAAAGACAGAAAGAGGACATGCCAAACTCTTGCAAGGGTTAAGAAGCAAATCACTCTCAGGAAGAGGTCCGTTTTTCTGTTTGACAGAAAAGGAAACAGGAGCGCTTGGAGGCAACATACAAACTGGTTAAAAAAGGTCAAAACCATGAAAGGCTGTACAAATAGCTCAAAAACACTAAAGAGCCTGATGTTTTCCAGAAGTCCCCAAACCATGAACTGGGATGTAATTGGTTGGTCAGTTGAAAAGGAACTCTGGAAAGCTACATGATCAGGACGGTCATGACCTGGGGCAGAGAGGTTTTGTAGAAGTGTACCTTGTTGATTATAATCACACCCATGAACCTTGAAGGTGAAAGCAGTTGTTGGATAGGACTCCTGACCGACCCTGCCAAATACAGAATTATGGAACTGTGTAGCTACATAGTGCCACGTTCGTGCCGGGAGTGATGTGGGTGCTTGTGGTTGCATAAGACTTATCTTTGTTGTATTGACTATTTAAAGTGGAATTAACCTTTTTATTTGAAATCTCATTTGCCTGTTAATTCATGTTTAATTTGCATTTGTACTGATTCATGTTTAAGTAAAAACAACAAAAGTGGAATCTTGTTGGTAATTTCTTGTGGGTAATTTAGTAAATTTGGTTATTGTAGTCTATGGTTCCCCCACAGGGATGGTAACAAATAATATAGACTGTATTCCTAGCTCTGTTGTAGTGATATTAGAATTAAATGGAAGTTAAAACTAGTTATTAATATAACTAGTTATAACTATATTGATATTGAATTAGTGGTTCTATATGGGATGCATTTCACCTTCATCAGTTGGGAGTAGATCAATTAAATTAAAATTGGTGCAGGTAAATAATGGGTAAGCCACATTACCACCCCAAGAAATGAAGATGAACATTTTCCCTTCATTAATAGTGGTGCCAGGCAGGCAGATAAACTCAAATAAGGAAGCAACTTCCCTCTACAAGTATTGATCCAGAACCTCCTGTCAGAACTACAAGGTTAACAGCACTCACTATTATTTATGCTCAAATTGCACAGCGGCTTCAAGTGAGGGTAGGTGCTCACTTAAACGTATAAATCCAGAAGTTTGTCTCCAAGATGCACTGCTCCAGCCTAGCAAAAACACCATCTCACTATCTAACCCACCATTCAATTGCAGTGAATGGCATGAAGTTCTTGTGCTTGATATGAACTAAACTCACCACAAAAAGTTGGGGCTTGCCCATTTCAGTCTAAATACCTTTTTTTAAAATGGTGTCATAGTGTTAATTACTGCCAAACAACCCTTCTGGTACTGAAAGTTAACAAGTGTGGAGAATCATTGGTCAGGTCGTAATTGTTGCATATTGGGTGAGGCGATGGTTGGGATGGTGTTGGAGGGCAGGTGGGTGCAGGAACCTGGAAGTTGGGATTCCCTTGCATGCTGGGAGTTTTAACTGTGACATCACTGACTGGTTCTCTAACTAAAAGCCAGCTCTATTGACAGGCTTGGCTTCGAGTCAGATAGCAAGCAAGTCGCTGGAGACTGGAAGACCAGGAAAGTTTGTGCCTAGAGGTCCCAGCGGGGGAGTCTGGATCAGTTGCGGGGGGGGGGGCATGATCTGGGGGATCTGATCACAGTAGTGTGAGTCATTCCTGGGAGGACAGAGCGAGCAATCTCAGCAGGGAGGTTTCAAACCTGGAGTGGGTGGAATTGCAGATCCTGGAGGGGCAATGTTGTTCTCAGGGGAGCCTTGGATAAAATAGGAGCTATAGATGGCCTCGGTGAGGGGAAGTTGGGGGGAGTCCAGAGGTCAGGAGAGGGAATCGAAGATCATTGGGAGGTCAGAGGCCTGGGGTTATGGGAAGATCAGAGGACACATGGTCATTAGAATGGGGGTCCAAGAGACTGTATGTTCGATCCAACAGGAAGGTGTAAAGGCATTTACCTCCTGGATCTGACAGTCCTTGTCTGGGTGTAGTTCCCTGCTTTCCCAAGGCTCAACAGTTAAATTCAAAAAGCTGAATGACAAAGAGGCTTGCAGTCTCATTAGAATAGTTAAAGTGCCAACCCAGTTCTTTTGAGTGGGTTTGTTGCCTACCCACCATCCTACCTCTATTAGCGGGCAGGTTAGTGCCAGGATTCTAATTTTTAAGGCTGAACCATCCCCATAAAAACCTACCTTGTAGTTTGTAGTTAAACATCCCCCTACCCCCGCCATAAAATTGCTTGCCCTTATGACTCGGATCCCCATCTCATACTTCCAGCAACCTTCAGTACCAGATCTTATCTATTAAAGTACAAGGACAAGTCATAGAATCGTAGAACAGGTATAGCACAGAAGGAGGCCATTCAGCCTGTCATTTCTGTGCTGGCCCTCTGAAAGAGCAACTCACCTAGTGTTAGACCCCTGCCTTTTCCCCATGGCCCTGCAATATTTTCCTTTTCAATGATCCAATTCCCTTTTGAAAACATCAAACCTGCCTCCAGCATACTCTCTGCCATTTCAATCTAGATCCTAACTACTCACTGTGTGAAAGGTTTTCCTCATTTGCCATTGCTTCTTTTAATAATTAACAGGGGAGATGGTGGCGTAGTGGTAATGCCACTGGACTAGAAAGCCAGAGGCCCAGGCTAATGCCCTGAGGACATGGGTTCATGTAACTGGTGGAATTTACATTCAATTAATAAAAAAATCCAGAATTGAAAGCTAGTCTCAATTATGGTGACCTTGAAACCGTCATCAATTGTTACCCGGTCCAGCCCACATATGACCCAGATCCACAGCAATGTGGTTGACTCTTAACTGCCCTCAGAAATGGCCTGGCAAGTTACTCATTCAATTAAGAATGTGCAAAAGATGATGGCCTTGCCAACCATATCCACATCGCATGAAAGAATAAGAAAAAATTACCTTAAATCTGTATCTTCTGGTTCTCGATTCTCCCACCAATGGGCACAATTTCTCCCTCTCTAATCTGTCCAAACCCCTCATGATTTTGAACACCTTTATCAAATCTCCTCTCAACCTTCTCCTCTCCAAGACGGTCCCAAATTCCCCAATCATTCTACATAACTGAAGCTGTTAATTCTCTGCCTACAGTAAATTCTATTTCAAATGTATCATATTACTGTTTTATCTTTATGAATGGACCATTAATTGCTTTGAACTAAATAAGAATTAAATAATTTGTGCACATTATGATTGGTGGCTCTTAATTGGTCACATTAATGATAACGCACCTCAACCACTGAAAAGCACCATGCTTCTGGTGGCTGGTTTAAATTTCAAAACAATTTCAAACAATGCCTAGCAGTTAACTGTCAATCACCATCAGTGGTGCATTCTCCATTACAACGTCACTTACCAACCAATCAGCATGCTCTTCACATACAGTATAAATTGTTGTTTTCCCCCTTATGTTGTTATTCTTGCAAGTGTCCTGATGAGTGCAAGATGAAAAGCTTAGACATGTCTCTTTTTCAGCAATACTTTGGAATAGATTTTCTTTAGTGCTCCGAGGAAATACTGATCATTTTAGTAAAAAGATCAGATCTCTCACAGTGAAGTTGATCTTGAGGCCATTATTGAAGATATGTTAGGAACTGTTTCCTCCAGAGTCATTAAATCAGTCAAAAACTGATTACTATCTGATGGATTTCCATGATGCAGCATACATGTGATAGCAGTCGGCAGTTGATACCTTTACAGCTGATGAATTATTGTAATTTCCAACTGGATTATCTACAGAAATATATCACACCTTTCTCGTCAAAGACACGCTCCCAATTTATAATTAACCTTAATATGATCTTGATACTTGAGATGAACATGATTAAGAATAATATCTAGCCTGGATAACATGAGCACACCAATTCTGGGATTGACAATAATATTGATCCAAGTCTAATGTCTAATGCATGCTATTGGTTACTATAGGGAAGGATTCATAGCTTGGATTGCAATGTAAACAAGTAGCATGAATTTAAGCAAAACGTTCAAATATTGAAGATTGCTAAACCAGAACAGCTCTCAGAGTTCCAGATTAAGTTGCACATTTGATTATCCTTGATGGGGGAAAGATGATAAAAAGATTTTTAAAAATGATTTCTTTAATTATTTGTAAACAAATATAGATTCATTATAGGTATTATTATTGCCAGATGGAACTTCCTCTTTAACAATGATCTTCACCAATCTCTTATGAAAAGTATTTTGATCTTGATGCTAGCTGTAATGGTATTTCAGAATTTCTACTTTATTATCTTTGCTTTCCAGTGTTATTTTACATCAAGAATTCTGCATGAGTTGAGGTGCGATTAGCAAGGGCATTTTTGTTTCCATTTGTTCAGCCTCCTTATCTTGGAACAATGAATGTTGTACAGTGAAGTACTTTAGGTTTTGCTTTATTAGTTCACTTCCATTTTTGTATTGTACACAAAGGATAGTAAAGAATTCTATACGTTTGATTTTTTTTTTAACTTAAATAATGCCAAAAAGAACAGTGCTGATTTTGCTAGCTAAGTAACTTAAAAGATTTTGGTTGTGTGTGTTTCAAAAAGGCAACCATACAAACAAGAGTTGGTAGAAGTCATACTTGATACAAAAGAACAATGAATAGGTTAACCATTGTGACACTAATAAAATATGATATTTATCTAAAAAGAGTGCTCATGGTCTGTTTTATTTATCTGAACCTTATTAATGTTTTATGGGCAGTCAGCTTATTAATTTTATTACTGCTATAAGTAAATCAGCCATCCCTAACCTTTTATTGCACTAATTGCGAATTGGTAATGGGAATGATGAAATTATCCAGGCCTCCACAAATCCAGCTATCTAGAATAATTGAAGCTCATTGCTAACAGAAGCAAATATAACTTTTGGTTCTAATGTAGTCTTTTAATTTTAGTAATTAATCTTGATATTTTTATAAGGAGATTTGCAAACATATTTTAAGTCAATGACCAGCTTACATAATGCCTGCTTCAGTTACACTACAATGGAGAAAACATTATGTTAATTAACATGAAATATTGATGATTAGTGGCCACTTAATTTAAAATATGATCATCAAAAGTGTCCCTCTTCCTGCTCAAGGTACAAAATTGCTACATGCAATAAGCTTTCCTATTTACTATTTGAAATGCACAAAGTATAAGCAGTGTTCTTATTTGAAACACTCTTAGGCTCCCATTTTGCTGAAGCAATGCATCTAAAGACACCTGCTGGTGGTTAAACTTACTCTTGCATGTTTAGTTTATTTTGCTTTTTTAGTCTGACAAGTTGCTGAAAGTGCAAGGTGAAAATGGTACTGTGAGGGACACTGGGCATATGGGACCCAAGAGAATAGGCTATCTCTTTAGCCAATCAAATTGAAACATTGCAAAATTAACAGCGCAAAAACTGAGAAAGAAATGCAAGTTAAAGCAAATGAAATTCAATTTCAAATCAGACACAGAAAGAGATGAAAATAAAGATTGCATTAAAAGAGAAGAAAAAGGCAGAAAGGAAAGATAAAAAAACAAATTTTAAACATGATATTTTTTAAGATCTCCAACAACAATTAATACCTGAAGAAATGAGACTCCACACATCTAATAGTTCATTTTCACAACCAGAGAGGGTAGTAATTAACAATAATCACATTGAGAAAAGGGCACTTGCACATGAAATTATGAAAGTTAACTTGCTGTGGCAAGTTTAATTGGTATCTAGCATAAAACACACAACTTCATGCCATGCAATGCAGGTCAATAATAAGGCAGACAGCAAAGTGCTCTTTTCTGAAAGCTAATGTCAGAGTGATGCAACTCAGACAGCAACCTTTGGATATTGACATTTTAACATGCATTTGTTTCAACTGCTGTACCATTTACACATAAACAGAGAGCACTATTAGACTCACGGTTATTTTGACAGCAAATTCACCTGATGTTGGGCTAAGAAGGTTACAGAGATGTGGAGGCGTGAGGCCATGGAGGATTTTGAATACAAGGATGAGAATTTGAAAATTGAGGTGTTGCCAGATGGGAGCCAGCCACCATTTCAAGTTCCCCTCCAAGCCACACACTGTTCTAACTTGGAGCTATAATCACTGTTCCTTCACTGTCACTGGATCAAAATCTTGGAACTCTGTTCCTAACAGCACTGTGGGTTACCTACACTACATGGACTACAGCAGTTCAAGAATCTGGCTCGCCACCATCTTCTCAAGGACAATTAAGGAAATAAATGGGCAGTATGAAGTACTTCATCTGTTGAAACCTCCCAATGGTGACACAATTAGAAATACATAATAGCAGATGTGTATCATCACAAATACTTTCCATAACAGATGCTCTCCTTGTTAGCGTGCTCAATTATGCATCCATCTAGGCCACAAAGCCACCAGAACTCAGTATTGCACCTGTTGGTATTCAAGAGTAATATTGCAATTTTCCACCGAAAAATTCAGTAGGTTCTGATTGGCACAAATTATACTAGTGATCTAGTACCTCAAGCAAATGGACAGAAGGTCCAAGTGTACAAACCCATGTTGCCTACTCCAATATCTGCCTCAAGTTGTCAACTAGATAGAAAATTGACTCAGCTGGAATACGGTCCAGTTTCATCAGTAAATTGTGCATGGAACTAGTGATCTTAGTCTTTAGCAGTAAAGTCATCAAAAGGAGCAAATACACAGAGCTGCCATATTTTGGTCCTGAATTTCAAAATCTGTTTATTTTGCCATTTCATGGGATGGGGAGGGAGTATGTTAACATCCTCCTCCAATCTCTAAAATTCATAGAATCTGGCAAAAATAGACAGAATTATAACATTGTGCTATCACATTTCCTTCCTGTCAATAGCCTAAAACAAATTCTAATGCAGATTACCCAGCCTGAAACAAATAGTCTATTGCATGGGACAGATTAAGAATCTAAAGAAATATAAATCTAGTAGTCCAAAACTGGTCTACTATAACTGAAATCAATTTTGTTGTTGCCTATCATAATCATGACCATAAACCTCAAATCTTCATCTACTTCCTGGAATTCTTGTCATCAAGTTCCGCCTCTAATTTACATAGGCATTTTAAACTTTGATGGAAGTAGCCTCAACTGGGAAGGTGAATGTATTGCATAAGATTGCCACTCAGCAGGCATATGGCAGCTGGAATGATTGGAGATTGAACCAGGCAGCTTATGCAAACTCCATGCAAAGCACATTGAGCATTTGAATGACAGGCAGAAGGATTTTCTATGAAAATGGTGACCTTACAATATCCATTGGACTGAATTATTCTTCAGCTAGTAATCCCCCAAGATAATCTGATTTAATGTTTGATATTAAGAAGTTCAGAAACTTGTGTGGGCACCCTCTATAGAGTGCATTCTTGCAAGGATTAGGAACCTTTGAATCTGATACTTAATTTTCTCTTCTGTTTTTGACCATCTGAAGTCTTCATATCGGAATTATGAAGCACTGTAACATTCTCTAGACTGCTCTAATTTCGGTGCCAAAGTTGAATAGAAATTTTACAGAGATTACCTATACTTCTCATAGCCAGGGAGACATTTCTCATTCACTATTTTTAACAAACTGGTTAATACATTCAGCAGAATTTTGTTTGTTACTTAAACCTTTATTTGAACAATGAAAGGTTAAAAAGACAACAGTATTACCTTCTGCTGCATGTAGACTGCAAATTTATAGATACATTTATTAAATTAAGATTTTCATTTATGAATCAGGTCTCCAAGCAAATGAATTTATATCAACATTTGAAGTAGCACATTGAAGAGCAATGCGTGGGTTAATATAGCAGATCTAAATATATAACTTATGTTTTATAAATGCTTTTTTTAAAAATGGCAGGCAGGTTAAATGCAAGATGCGACTGTTAACTGTTTAGTAGTTAACTACCAAACAAGTATCATTGGACTCAGTAATAATGGAATTAAGTTCGCTATTTTCCATTTTTCAGAATCACGCATTTGCAGAAGTCACATGATCTTCAACCAGAAGCTTGGTCTGCACATTGGGCATCTTCATTATTTACCTTTCAATGCTCACATTTGGGATGAAATCCAAGATACAATCTCACTTAATATGACATATTCAGCGTACTGGTTATTCCTTCACAAGTTAAAAGTGATTTTGGTAGTAAACAGGGCATTTGTAGTAATTCAAGCACATTGCACCATTTTGGAGGGACAGAAAGTATACATTTGGCATTTTCTGTGTTTGTTTTTTTCCCTTGCACAGACTAATGTTCCAACTCTTTCTGGTTATTGCTAAACCATACAACACATAAGCTGTCCTAAACTTTCAGGTGCAATTAATGCTTTTTTTAAAAAAAACAAAATATATATAGGAATCTTTTTGAAAGAAATGCCTATTTTGTATTCTTTGTGCTGCAAGAAATAATGAATATTTGTTAAGCAATACTGCATGAAAAGCATTGTGATTTATATAATTCTCATTATTCTTTGTCCTTATGGATGTCAGTAAATTTTATTTCTGTTACAACAGCAAGTGTACAAAAGTAACTCAAAGCTGGACAACAACACAATAAGGCTTTACGTTAATTCTGCAAATATGTTGGATCTTTTTTACTGTACAATTCCATGTGCAAGATACTGCCTTATTTGAATTTCCACTTTGGTAGAAACTATCAGTCACTCTTCTGTCCCATTAAAACATAAATAAGGCTGCAATTATTTTATAGTTAATACAACTTTATAAGTAGCATAATGAGATAGATTGTTTTGCTATCCAAAACAATTACAAAAGTAACAGCAATTTAAATTACATTCTGCTTTCAATGTGTCCTCTTAACAACATTCAACAATATGGGTTCATCAACAAGTGATATTAAAATACCTTCCTGGAATTTCCATTCCTATTGAATATATAACCATTCAAGAATCATAATTATGAGCTCCATCAACAACTCAGTCAGTAATGAATTGGGTGATGTGCTTCCAATTCCCCACTTCAGTCCCTGATCTTAGCGAGGTGGTGATACAGAATGATACAATTAACCTTAGCATGTGGGGTTGGGGGTGAAGAGGGAAACCAGCAAAGGACTCTGAGCTCTGTCTGCTATCCAGTGACTATCTCAAATAATGTTAGTGTGTGGACATTAGAAAAGAGTAGAATTTGGGCTCAGCTTTGATGCCTCCATCTCATTAACTTTCCATTAAGCATCATTATCCAGGTTGACAAAAGATCACCAACCACCTTAGTGATGGACAGGAGTTCCACCAATACCCATGGAAAAATAACCCCAGCATATGTCACTGTCCTTAGAACAGAACAGTCAGGGCCTGGTTGAACTATACTGATGCACTATCCTTTAACCACTGTTTATATGATTTGGTACAGATTTTTATATTTTATAAAATTATGATTTTAACATACTACAATATAGTAAGTATTCCAAAAACCAATTACACTGAACTGTAATTTACAGGCAGGATTGAAAATTATTATTGGCTACATAATATATATTCAAATTATGTTGGAACTCATTTTATTTTCATGAGTTCATCATCTTGATTACTGCCATTCTCGAAGTTGCAATAGTGACATTTGTTGAAGCAACTTTTTATTTCTGTGTGGTTCACTTGACAGTGATTTTATTAAGGTCAAACAAAGAAATCAATGAAGATGCTGACAAGAAAAGTCAAACCTGCACATACATATACAGTAAAGCAGGGTTCTATACAGCAAGAGAGACAGGTATGCAGAACAATAATGCACAAGGAATAAGAAGTCTTGTAAAATTCATATTCCTCCCAAATTCCTAGGTAAAGTCTGCATTTTTAAGTGTTATTTATGTTTCTTTGTATTAATGTTACGATCACATCTCACCTAGTAAGTCATGCAAATACACATACATATACACCAAGGAATTCTTAAAAGAACTGGAATAAAAAGTTATAACTATTGGACACTGTAAAAACAAAAGGTTATGGCAATTATACAATTTTTCTTATTAAAAGTTATCAGTTTACAGCTTAATACATTTTCTTTGCCTTTTGTAAGTACAGAAATAAGGCTTCTTTGAGATGTTTGCTGTTTATTCCTTTTGTTTTGTGGTTTTCCTTTAAAAGACTACAAATGTAACAACAGAGTTTGATAATAAAACAAGTCAGCCATGTTGACAACATAGTTATTCAACAGATTTGTATATATGGACTAATATTTGAAACAGTTGAAAGAAATACCTGTTTATTTGGATTATATCCTGATTTTGATGCATTCCATCTCTGATAGTGTGCAATAATTGAGCTGTAGTAATACGATTTTCAAGTGGTACCACCTCTGCTATGTTTTGAACTGACTGCCCATCTGGTGTACGTGAAGTGCAATGGTACAATTTAATAGAATTATTTTCCTGCAAGATAAAAATGCAATATTTAAATATTAAATTAACTATAAATCTTCCGTATCAGCGAACAATGAACAATGTTGCATTACATTCTGTATTTATAAACTTCACTGAGTTATAAAATTCTAATATGATATTAAGTGAATCTCATAACTGCATCTAAATGTCAATCAAATTTTAAGAAACAACACTTTTACCAGGCATTCAACATGAAGATGCATATTCCATGGTTTAAGTTCAATTAATATGGTTCCATTCTATAGAATAGATACATGCATAATATTTGTTTGAAATACTTTAGAAATGTGACACCCATGTACAATTCTTTTTTAAAAATAATATTTTGTTTCATTTTCTTATTTGGAAGTTAACCAGTTTTAAATTTATCGTCAAAACAGAAAAATATTCCAATAGAATTCTGAAACAAAATAGTCCACAAATGAAAGAAATAATGAACATACATCATTTTAATTCAAAAGCAGAACAAAATTGTTTAAAATCATGATATAAATATGCTTTTGAAATTTTGATACAAATTAATAAACTGGACTTTAATGTGCATTACTTGAAAGCATTTTGCCTGATTTTGAAACTTTGTGGTCCCCTCATTTCTCTGAAGTGGTTTTTTAAAAGGATGCGGCCGGAATGCTGGAAGAAGCACTGCTGTAGCCTGTTTATAAAATGCAAAAGAAGTACTGCTGTTATTGTAATGTAACATCTAATTGTTAAAAGCAGAGGAGTCAACATTAGAAGGAAGCCAACCGACAGTCTGTATAACATGCAAAGTGTAACTGTGCAGTAGAAAACATTTGTGCAGTATCCCCTTTATATGGCCACAGAAATGCCACTACTAACTTGCTTCAAAATATGAGCATGGGCATTTACCATTAAATGCAGAAACCAAGGTCCTATACACTGCCAAAACAACAACAACCTATATAGCAGCATTAACGAAATGAAACATCCCAAGGTGTTTCAAAGGAGCATTATAAAACAAAATATGACATTGAGCCACATAAGGAGATATTTGGTCAGACGATTAAAAGCTTGGTCAAACTGGTAGGGTTTAAGGGGTGTCTTAAAGGAGGAACACAAGAGAGGTGGACAAGTTTACGGAGGGAATTTCAGATCTTGGGGCCTATGGTGGAGCAATTAAAATTGGGAAGAGGCATGGATTAGAGGAGTGCAGACATCTTGGCAGGTTGTGGGGCTGGAGGAGATTACAGAGATAGAGAGGGGTGAGGTCATGAAGGGATTTGAGAAAAAAGTATAGGAATTTTAAAATCAAAGTGTTGCTTGACTGGATACCAATATAGGTCAGCAAACACAAGGGAATGGGAAGTGCTGTGAGTTAAGACACAGATAGCTGTGTTTTGAATGACCTCAAGTTTATGGAGGGTAGAATGTCAGAGACCAGCCAGGAGTGCATTGGAATAGATGAGTCAGAAGTAACCAATACATGAACTAAGGAGTTGGCAGCAGATGAGCTGAGATGGCCTGAAGTCCGGCGCCATAACAGAGGTAAAAATGGGGAGCCATAGTAATGGCATGCAAGGTCAGAAGCTCATCTCGGGATCAAATGTGACATCAAGGTTATGAACAGACTGACTTAATCCAAGACTGTTGCCAGGGCGATGGATGGTGTTAGGGAATGGAGTTTGGATCGGGGACCAAAAACAATGTCTTCTGTCTTCCCAATATTTAATTCGAGGAAATTTCTGCTTGTCCAGTACTGGATGTCAGATAAGCAGTCATAAAAAGAATACAAAGAATATATCATCTCATTTTGAGATGCTTCATATTTGTTAGTCATAGTCATCAAGTTGTTTGACCTTTATGCACATTTGTGAAAATTTATTAGGTACATCACATTCAGCTATCAATCAGAACCTGGGAAATTTTGTAGGTAAAATTATACATTATGATGTTCTTAGAAAAATCTAATAACTTATGAATCCTATTATGGACATGGAAGAAATAGATTTGTACAACAAATGGCAACATAAAATCTTCAGTGTTTGCACATGGCTGTGGAACCTCAATAGGTTTTATAAAAGTTGATTCCATGCAGATTGCTGCACTGAGGCTTTACATTGTGCATTGCAGGTCATTGGGCAGGATCTTCCGGTCGGTGAGCGGGGGGGTTTTCAGCCGAATCAGCTGCGCGCCCGCTGACCTGTCCACGGCCTATTGAGGCCATTGAAAAACTAATTAAGGTCATTAATGGACCTGCCGTCCAACCTTAAGGTTGGCGGGCAGGCTGGGAGCCCTGGTGGGCTTCAGAAAAAGCATGAAACCTCATCCACGGGCGGGATGAGGTTTCATGAGGGTATTTAAAGTTCTATCAAATCTTTCAATAAAAGTTATAGACATGTCCCAGGGAAATTTTTTTTATCATTCCTATTAAAAAATTTTAATTCCGGGCCGATCTCTCTGAGGCAGCACTTAGCCTCAAGGAGACTGGTGCGCTCTTTTGAGGGAATCCCTCCCCCCGCCGCTCACACAGGATTCATGGCAGACGTCACACTGGGTGGGCCTTAATTGGCCCACCCATGTAAAATGGTGGCGCGGCCCCAATTGTGGGTGCCAATCGGAGGCGCGCCCGCTCCCGCACATCCCCCCCACATGGGGGGGGGGGGGGGGGGGGCAATTTTCCCATTAAAACAGCATTCACTGTGTGTTGCAGATACTTAAAATAGTCCACCATGCTGCATAGAATTGTAAAATATACAGAAAAAAGGCCATTCAACACACCGTGCCAGTGTTTTGAAAGAATTATGATATATAGACTAATGCTATATATATAGGGAAAAGATTTCCCCCCATTGGGGGGGAAGAGTGGGAGTGAGCACGAGGGGGTGGGCTCCCAATCAACGCCCCCAGTCATGGGGGGTGGGGGCTGCCGCTATTTTAAGGCACACCCAGCATGACATCCACCAGGAAGCGCTATGCGCTCCCTGTACGGGCAGGGAGTGATTCCCTCAGCCGGGAGTGCACTCTTTCATGCACGCGCACAATGGAGCGCACAGACCTCCCTGAAGCTAAGCGCTGCCTCAGGGAGATCGGCTCCGAATAAAGAGTTGACAGAAAGGTAATTAAAAAATTTCCCTGACGCTGTCACATGAGTTGGGACATGTCCATAGCTTTTATTGCAATCTTTCTTTAAAATTTAAAAACCTTCACGAAGCCTCATCCCACCAGAGGATGAGGTTTCATGTTTTTTCACAAACCAGCCTGGGCTCCCGGCCTGCCCGCCAACCTTAAAGTTGGGTGGACAGGTCCACTAATGAACTGAATTGGTTTCTTAATGGCCTTAAAAGGCCATTGGCAGGCGCGCAGCCGACTCAGCTGTGCGCCCGCCGAGCTGAAAATGTAAATGACGTGGGATGACGCCGGGAGTTCCACCCGATGTTACCCTGCGTTGTTTTACACATCGGCGTGCGGGTCCTGCTCCTGCTCGCTGACTAAAAAATTCGGCCCGTAGGTCAGAGAAAGACAATAGGTAAAAAATAAGTTGTGAGATTTGTCAGTGACTTGGAATTGATCACTTGCGATGAGGCATTTCACAATTTGTGCTGTAAATTAATAAGAAAATGTGTTTACCACTGATTTTGCTCCTTCAAAGCTCTGTCGATCAGGCAATGCAATGTATTGTGGTGATTCTGCTAAAGGATTCTTATCTTCCATCAGGGTGATTGTAGGAAGCTGATAATTGAGATGTTTCCATTGCATTCCTTCTTTGGTTAAGCTTTGAAGAATGTAATTTGTCTGATTGTGTTTGCCACAGCCAAGTTTAAATGAGTGCGTACTCATTTTGTCTCTTGCCAAGTCAAGTGTTGGCTGTAGAGGACATTCTGTAAGGCACCTTAATGATAAAACTGCAGTAGAGTTATATGAATCCTGAATGTTCTTACTGTTGATTTGTTTGTCGATTGGACTTTCCCTTATATAACTGCCATCTTTATTTTTTTCATCTGTCGTGCCACATGCAATGCCATAATTTGCTTTGTTTAATATCCTTTTTTTACTAACAGTTCCTTTGATTTGAAAGGGCTCTTCTTTCCAGCTGGTCTTCTCTTCACTGCAGACCTCCAAACATTTATTTTTCCTTTCAATTTTTGAATAGTTGGGTGGTCTCTTTTCCAATTTAAACACAAGTTGCTTTGCTGTTGTTGGTTCACCAGCTTGGCAAGAGATTTTAAAGTGGCTGTTATTGCAATGATCACCACACTCAGAAACTGCTGGCTTTGACTGCATTACTTGCGCCTGATCCATCAATACCTGACCTTTCAAATGGCTGCCAGGTAGCCAACGGCTTGGCATGGATAACACATGCTTTGCACATTTATTGTTGGAACAAGATGCACTTTGAATGTTGCTGTTTTGCTGTCCATTTGTGTGCTTTCTCATTGAAGGTGCAGATATACATCTTCTGGATAACGGTTCAGTTGTATTTAGAGAATCATTAGCACACTTGCTCAGGTCTTTAGCTGCAATTTGTTGCAAAGGAGAACGCTTACCTTCTGGGCTACTGAAATGCTTCTCATTCATACACGGCATAATTTCCTTACTTGAACCATGTGAAGTATTTAACAAGTGTGATGAAATAATAATTGTTTCCACATCAAGGATTTTGCATTTCAGATGTGTACGTGGTTGACGTGGTTGCATTTGGCAATAACCTAAACAGGAAAGAATTCATAACAAGTGAAATAATAATTTCTTACATTTAAATAACGGGTGGGATTTTCTGCACCCGCTCACCCCCACGATTCTCTGGTCCCGCCGCAAGTCAACGGGACTTGTGGCTGGTGCGCTGCCTCGCCCGCGACAGTTCCCATCCACGTTGGGGCCAGAAAATCCCGGCCAACATCTTTAAGGGGGCAAAATTTCCTCTGACGTTTCACAGAGAAGAAACAGATGTCAAACAGTGATGAAATAAATTGAGAGGTGACTAAAGGAGCAAACTTTGGAATGCAAAGTGAGTGAAAAGGCAGAGAGGTTTAAGAAGAAGTTTGAATTAAGAATGGGGGGTGTGGTTTATAAGCAAACAAAAACAATGATGATTTTTTGGGGGTCTATATGGAGTCATTCCATGTTGTCAAATGCAGGGATGATGGGTGAGTAGAGACCTATTGCAGGGCAGGATATTTGCAGAGGAGCATTGATGAATTGGACTGAATGATGAAGCTCAGAAGGTCAATGAGGAAGGTTTTGAATAAAGCAAGTTTGAAGGTAACAAAATCATAGAGAAAGATTCCAATGCTGATGGGGGCGGGGGGCGCGGTGGGTAGGTGGACACCTTGCTGGGGTACCATTTCATAGGCACTGGCAGCCTCCATTACCTTGCACAAGTGATCATCATTTAAGTGCACGTCTGGCAGTCAGTGTTGTCAGGTGTTCTAACAGGACGCGGGGTGGCATCAAACCCATTCCTCTCCTCAGCAATGACCACATATAAGGATTACCAGCAATTGCTCACAACCAGGAATCCTGGCTATTTTACAATCTTGAAATTGGAGCACTGAGGTGAATTGTAGATCCCTTACTGTCACCCCTCTTGAATACAGCTATATATGGAATGATTAGGGATCAAAGCTAGGACTTTCCTGGTCTGCATTGTGCAGCTACTTACAGGATAAAATCACTGAGCTCCTGGAAAAGATTACAATTATAGTAATTGTGAAAGACTCCCTGAGATGCTATTCCCAAATAACCTTCAGGTTGTTTTCTATTATCAGTGAATTTCATTGGCTGCAGCTGTTGGATCCTCATTTAGAAATAAACATTCTGGTTCAAGTTGTAGAAGCATCTTCTGGAAATGCACAGTTTTAATATTCAAGACTAAGGCTAGGGTTGATTTTCACATACCTTAATAGATTTAAACTGTATAAATCAACAGGAATATCTATGAATGCCTCTTTTAAAATATCAATATTTATGCCAAAATATGTAACTTGCTTTTTTCACACTAACAGATCATAACAATGTAAACTAGGTTCTTTGATTCTACTAGAAAAAGCCAACAGAATCTCTTTGAACAGGAACTAATGTATAAACATTATATGGAGTAATAAGGCTCACTTTTTGTTTGAATCATTAGTTATATTACTGAACTTGACATACACAGGTTAGAAATTAACTTGATTAACTTCCAACAGATATCAGTCAGCTTTTCAGCCAGATTGAATTAAAACTGGCTGACAGTCCTGTCCTTTTTAATTGCATTACATTGTGGCTGGAGATTTTGGTGAAAGTTCAGCAATCACCAGTCCCAGCTGAAGGATCCGTCTTTTTCATTGGTCCCTATTTCATGTTGACATATAGCTGCACAGTGAGTTTATATAGTCTGTCAGAGTTCTGAAGTTACCAAACTTAAGGTCAAACATGAAAGTATGTACACCTCACTATGGAATCCAGTTCCAATATATTATGTTTTCTGTGGAAACAAAACATGAAGGCGTGTCCATTTCAAAGCTTTTTCTGGTTGGATCCTACAATTAAATGTACAATGGAAACTTAGTACAATAATAATTCATTGAAGTGATAAACAAATGCTAATGGAATTCAAACCAAAAACTCTAAACCGATGTCTGGGGGAGAAAAGATGCAAATTAGGAAAGAAAGAATGAACTTGCTTTCATATATCCAGAAGAATTTACAGCCAATGATGCACCCTGCTAGCCTCTGCACTTTGTAAATGTCAATTCTTCCAAATCACCTGCCTGTGTCCTGTCTTGCACCAAGTCCCGCTCACCTCTCTCCAGTCCTTACTGACCTATATTTGCTCCCAGTCTTCAAATACTTCTTATTCTCATCCTCTTGTTTAAGTTACTTTGTGGCCTTTCCCCTCCCTATCACTAGAACCTGAACCAAACCTACAACTCCTATAAAATTCTACGTTCCTGCAACTTTTGTCCCTCGTCCATTCTTCACAGCCTCTTTTCCTCACCATTGACAGCTGTGCCTTTAGCTAACTAGGCCCTACACTGGAGGCGGTGGTGTAGTGGTATTGTCACTGGACTATTAATCCAGAGACCCAGGGTAATGCTCTGGGGATCTGGGTTTGAATCCCACCACAGCAGATGGTGAAACTTGAATTTGATAAAAAATCTGGAATTAAAAGTCTAATGATGACTGTGAAACCATTGTTGATAGCCATAAAAACCCATCTGGTTCACTAATGCTGTTTAGGGAAGGAAATCTGCTGTCTGTACTTGGCCTGGCCTACATGTGACTCCAGACCCACAGCAATGTGATTGACTCTTACATACCCTCTGAAATGGCCTAACAAACCACTCAATTCCCAAGGGCAATTAGGGATGGGCAATAAATGCTGGCCTAGTCACTGACGCCCCCATCACATGAATGAATAAAAAAAAAGTAAGATGTATGCCATTTTTTGTAATAGGACTATTTAACCACTGAAAAGTTATCTGCTGTTTAATAATTAACAAAAGAACTAACTATAAGATTCCCACAACCACTAATAAGATAGCAGATCCAGTGATAGGGATCCTTTAACTAATTAACGTGACATGACAAGGTGATTCTTGAGATTATTGGCATTCAATTTGCAGGTACAGCAAATAGCCTTTGAAGCCAAGTTTCAGCAAATCAAAGAATAATGTTTTGTTTTTAAACTCCCATCTGAGGAGACAGAAAAAAAGCTCCTTCCATTAAAAATCAGGTAATATTAGACAAAAGTCAAAGATAAAACATAAATAGAAAGATGGGAGAAGAACAGAAATGGGGATAAAGGAAATACGGAATATTGAAAAATTTTTCATAAACAAAAACAGAAAATGCTGGAAAAACTCAGCAGGTCTAACAGCATCTGTGGAGAGAAAGACAGAGTTAACGTTTCGAGTCGGTATGACTCTTCTTCAGAGCTAAAAATGCTCTAATTTTCTAAATTTTAAATTTTATTCTAATTTTATTTAGCTCTGAAGAGTCATACGGACTCAAAATGTTAACTCTGTCTTTCTCTCCACAAATGCTGTTAGGCCTGCTGTGTTTTTCCAGCATTTTCTGTTTTTCTTTCAGATTTCCAGCATCCGCAGTCTTTTACTTTTAATTTCACTTTTCATACTTTGTTTATTAATATTTTCTAATATAGCTATGATTTATATTAAGGCAATGAAGAAACAATTGTCTTTGTTTCACTATCACAGTTTAAGCTGAAAGCTTTTTTGAAAGAAAAATGGCTGTCCATGAATGCTGTCACTTCACTCCTGGCAGTCAAACAGTTAATTGAAAGGGGTTTACAAACTGCTTTGCCACTTTACCTCATTAAATCTCACTGCCGATGATGGTAAGGCCTTGGCAACTATGATTTGTAAGACAGATTTCCTGACTTTGAGTCAAGAAGCATGGAGGAGTTTTATGAGGTGGTAAAGCAGGCAGGGAGCAAGGCATGCATTGGATGCGTTTTGTTACAAGGCTAGTTGCCATCAACCCCAGGCAAAGCTGAAAGCATCTTATGTGTAGACTCAAACTGACAAGAGGCGCAAAAGGTCATTTTAACAACTTTCCAATGAAAACGTCATACCATGCAGGATTCACTGTCCAGAAATTCTGCGCTGCCTTTTACACCAGACAATAGACTAGGAATGAGAAAGGATATTTTTAACCCTGAGACTGTTGGCAGACCTTGGAAAAATGCAAGCACCCTGGGCTCCAAAACAATATAGATGGGTTGGTGGAGTGGGCGGTAAAGTGGCAGATGGATTTTAACATAGAAAAGTATGAGGTCATACAGTTAGGGAGGTCAAACAGTTACAGGGATTACACAATAAATGGGAACACACTAAGAGGGGTAGATGAAGTGAGAGATCTTGGCATAGAAGTACACAGGTCCCTGAAGGCAGCATTTCAAGTAAACAAGATTGTAAAGAAGGCATATGGAATGCTCTCCTTCACTGGCAGAGGTATAGAATATAAAAGTAAGGATATAATGTTGGAATTGTATAAAACACTGGTGAGGCCACAAATGGAGTATGGTGTGCAGTTCTGGTCACCACATTACAGGAAGGACGTAATAGCTCTAGAGAGAGTGCAGAGGAGGTTTACAAGAATGTTGCCAGGGTTAGAAAAGTGTAGCTACGAGGAGAGATTGGATAGGTTGGATTTATTTTCCTTGGAACAAAGAAGGCTGAGAGGTGACTTGATTGAGGTGTACAAAATTATGAGGGGACTAGATAGAGTGGACAAGATAAAATTGTTTCCCTTGATGGAGAATTCTGGAACCAGGGGACATAGATTCAAGATAAGTGGCAGAAAGTGTAGGGGGTACATGAGAAAGAACTTTTTTATGCAGAGGGTAGTGGGTGTCTGGAATTCGCTGCCCAATTTGGTGGTAGAGGCAGAAACTTTAAACTCTTTTAAAAAGTACCTGGATCTGCACCTAAAGTGCTGTAAGCTGCAGGACAATGGGCCGAGTGCAGGAAGGTGGGATTAGAAAGGGCACCTTGGTGTCCTCAGGCTGGCATGGACAAGATGGGCCAAATGACCACCTTATGTGCTGTAACTTTTCTATGGTTCTATGATTTTATATGTCATGACATAGGACTAAATGCTGATATTCCTGGAACGGCACAAAATCCTGGATAAATGTCCACATATATTGTCACCTTGGCTCAACTGGTATCACTCCCTTCGGGATCAGGTGGTTATGGGTTGAAGCCATGTTCTAGGACTTGAGAATTTATTCTAGGAACATATTTCTGTTTAGTACTGAGGGAGTGCTGTATTTTTGGAGGTAGTGGCCTCAATATTAATGGTCCCTCCCCAAACACTCCATCACCCACAACAGGTGGAAGAGGGTCATGGGAAAGATTAAACTATTAAATGTGCGAAATGTGACTCTAACCCACCATGATCACGCCTGGTCCCATTTTTCCAAGGTTTTTTTCACATCCAAATATCCTGCCATGGAGAGGCGGGATATTTAATTAACATATTTAAACTGGGCTCCCACACTACAAAGCAGAGTCAATTTAAAATTCACTGCTGCTGGTGTCTCAGGGGTCAGAAAACTAGTCAAGAAAAGGGAGGAGGGAGTTGTCTACTTCATGAGGTGATAACTTTTCCAGTTCTCCTCCTGGGCCGGGAAGAAGAGGAGTGCTCCACCTGCAAACCCCTCCCCCTCCCCAACGACCTCAACAGCTAAAGGAAGCCTTTTGCTGTGCCCACTGCTGATCTTTTCCCTGACCAATTGGCAATCTCCCCTCTCTCCAGACCCAAGATCCTCACTCTCCTATTCAGCCCACCACTCTTTTCCAGCTCCCCACAGGACATGATTGCTGACAAGGCCCCCTCCTAATCATTGCTTGGGACTGTCCCTGCAAGGCTCCATGACAGGTGCGTCCTGCTGCTGGTCCTCCTTTCTGGGCAGTGGCCATGCTGTCCAATTGGCGAGTGGGAAAGGCATCCAGAATGTGCTAATGATGTATTGTTGTCAAGTTTGGCAGTACCTCAGTGTCCTCAGACATGCTGGGTGCTGTACCCTCTCCTTCTTCCACATAAAAAAAAATCAGGGTCACTTTCCCTCAGACAAGATGCTAAACCAAGGTCTCTGTTTATACATAACGTGTCAACAACTTCACGACATTTATATGTAAACTCAGCTGAGTCAAACAGAAAGATATACACCTCAAGAAGCACCAAAATATATTAAGTGGTCATTCATTTTCGTTTGCTATCTGTTGATTTTCAATGTGCATTTTGCTTGCTCCATATTTTAAAATCTGTTCTTAGGATGTGTGTGACACTGGCTAAGCTTTATTTATTGCCCAAAGAACCTGGTGGAAGATATTACAGGGCCTGCTGAAGCAACCCTAACAGGTTAGCGTTAATCATTACTCCATTCTGAATGGTGTTGAGCTTCTTGAGTGGTGTGACTCCACATATCCAATTGAAGAAAAGAGCACACCAGCATTTATAAAGCACATTTCACAATCTTATAATGTCCCTAAGATAGTCAAGCAATGTTTGCCTACATAACAACAGTGATAGTATCTAAGGACACAAGATTCCAGCAGGAATTAAAATCTGTAAGTCAACCAATAGGATTACTTACTTGTAACTAGCTATTAATGCACAACAGCATATTATTTCACACAAGAATCTGCTTCCTGCATATGACACAACAACTAGACAAGTGTTTCCTTGGTGCATGTATGAATGCAGCTGAGTCAAACAGAAAACATTTGCTGCCTATGATTAGCTGGAGTAATTCCACTTCATCAACACTGCTGACGAATAAAAAAGCAGATAATGTAATGCTGATGGGTTGGCCAAATGTTGCTATTCCAGATCCTCTACAATCCAGGGACTTCTGCTGTTTTCAAGCGAAAAGAAGGAGAGCCAAAGATAAACAATGAAGAAAATAGACTGGCAATTGTTTCATACACTGGAGGAGCAATGCCTATAGTTCTGAGCAGATGTCCGTAACTACACCATTGTTCATGCCACTTTAGTGCGTAGGGAGAAATTAATTTTTAAGAGCCAAAACATAACATTGCCCACTCTGTAGGGTCATCACCATTATTCAAACAGAAGCACTCTTCACATACCAGATGAATATTTCCAACCTTGCTTACTTCTAGGAAAACAGATTTTCTTTTTGTGGCATCATTGGGACTACTCCCATACGAGCCTGTGCTCCTATAACATGTAAAGATCCCAAGAGTGCCTGACAGAGTGGGCAGTGAAAGGGTGTTTCTCCTTGTGAGAGAGACCAGAACTTGGGGACACAGTTTAAAAATAAGGGGTTCCCCCATTATAGGACAGAGATGAGGAGAATTTTTTTTTCTCTCAGTGGGTCAGAAGTCTTTGGAACTCTCTTCACCAGGAAATAGCAGAGGCAGGGTCAATGAATTTCTTTAAGGCAGAGGGAGATAAATTCTTGACGGGAATCAAAGGATATTAGGCAGATGGGCATCGAGACCACAATCAGATCAACAATGATCTTATTAAATGGTGCAGCAGGCTCAAAAGGGCCGAATGGCCTATTCCTCCTCCTAATTCATATGTTTGTAAAAATCTCAAACTTTCATAATAGCCCAGTTCTTTCTGACTTATAGTCACCTAAAGATGAATATAGGAGCAGAGGTAGATCATTCAGCCTCCCAAAGCTGTTCTGCCTTCCAATTACATCATGGACGATCTGGATCTTAACTCCATTTACCCATCTTGGTTCTGTAACCCCTAAGTTCTAACAAAAACCTATCAATCATAGTCCTAACCTCAACATATTTTGGGGGGAAAAAACTCCAAATTCCAATTATCCTTTGTGTGAAGAGATGATTTCTGACAACACCCTGAAGGCCCTAGCTTGACTTTTAAAGTGCTCCCCTTTGGTCTGGATTCCCCTATCAAAAAAAACAATGTCTCTCCATCTGCCCCATCAACTTACTTGATCACAATAAACATCTTTATTAGATCATCCCTTAACCTTCTATAATCAATGAAATGCAAGCTCAGTCTGTGGCAATCTGGCCTCATTATTTAACCCTTTTAGCCCCAGTGTCATTCTAATGTTTGTGTCACACCCAATCCAAAGTCAATATATTCTTGCTGAGGCACAGCATCCAGACTGAGCACAGGACACAAAATGGAGTCTTAACTAGAGTTTGGTACAGCTCTAACATAACTGCCACTCTTTCTATTTCAGTTTCTATTGATTTCCTTAACAATAACAAG
Source organism: Carcharodon carcharias (assembly GCF_017639515.1). Taxonomy (NCBI): domain Eukaryota; kingdom Metazoa; phylum Chordata; class Chondrichthyes; order Lamniformes; family Lamnidae; genus Carcharodon; species Carcharodon carcharias. The sequence continues at coordinate 95,568,814 of NC_054482.1, forward strand.
CAGTAGGGCATGAAGGAATATTAGGAAAGAGTCGTGTAAAGAATCTTGTTTTAATTTATATCATCCAATCATCCTTCACAGAGAATCCATACCCATCTATTAGAGAATTGACTCTAATTGAGACATTTGAACCCTGCTGCCAAATCAAATCATCTCATTGATGAATTTTAAATAGTAAAGACACAAGGCTGATTTTCACCTATTGCCATAATTCAATCCAAACTGGCTCAGAACAGTTGTACAAATGGCCAAAACAGTACTAAATGACTTGCATTTTTATAACATCTTTCACTTCCTCAAAATATTTCAAAAGTGCTTCATAGTCAACTTTTTCACACAATGAGTGGTTTGGGTCTGATATGCACCACCTGGAAGTGTGGTGGAGGCAGGTTCAATCGAGGCATTCTAGATGGCATTAGATAATTATCTGGTTAGAAACAATGTGCAGGGATACAGGGAAAAGGCAGGGCAATGGCACCGGGTCATAATGCTCATTTGTAGAGCTGGTGCAGACACAATGGGCTGAATGGCCACCTCCTGTGGCAGTAAAATTCTGTGAATTACTTTTGAAATGCAGTGACTGTTGTTTTGTTGGCAAACATAGTGGTCATTATCCACACAGCAAGGTCACTTTAACCGCAAATGAACTAAGAGACCAGTTAATTCGTTTTGATGGTGTGGGTTGAGGGGTCAATGCTGTCCAGACACCAAGAGAACTCCCTGATCCACTTTAAACAGTGTCATGGGGCGCCAGATTCCCCGCAAACCCCAGCTAAAAAGTTAGGGAAGAGCCCACCAAGAGGAACACTGGCTGTCCCTTAGCCATTTACCAGCCAGTTGACTGGAAGTCTCACCTCAGACAGCTGCCAGCCAATCAGAGGCCGGCAGCTCTCCAGTACCAGCAGTGCTACTGGGAGGGATGGCCACTGCCTGTGCTACACTCGGGGCTCAAGGAGGCGAGCTGCCTTGGATCCAGCCCAGCAGCTGAGTTAGGGTCTCCATAGGGCCAAGCTGGCAAGTCTCAACAGGCCGTGGTTTAAGAGGCCAGATGGGGTTAGGGATGAGTTAAACTTAGGGGTAACTCCTTGGTAACTCCCAGGGGGCTAATTAAGGAGGGACACCCCACCCACCACCAGCCCACGCAGGGAAACCTGCCAGGCTGGGTGCCTGGAATGGGCCTCCCCTGTTTCCAGATAAATCTTGTGACAGTGGGATGAGGCCCTTAAGTGGGCACTAATTATTCACTTAAGGGCCTCAGTTGCTGAAGCCACACCCACCGCTGGTATAACTGTAGGGGTGGGGGAGGGGGGGTCAAGTAGGAGATAGGAAGACCGTCCATTGGATTTTATGTGCCCCCTGTCTTCAAACCCGCTGTCAGGGGTGTGTATAATCCAGCCCATTGAATCTCTTACATCCACCTAAGCAAGAAGTAGATAGAGCTTCTGTAGTATCGCACCTGAAAGACAGCAATTCTTGCAATGCGGTGCTTCTTCATTGCTAAAGTGTCAACTAGATAATATGCTCAAGAAATAGAGTGCACCTTGAAACTATAACCTAATGACCAGAGGGAAGAGTGAGTCAATCTGATAAAATACAAGAGAATTTCCAGGGTCAGCTCATCTCCAACACTGCGCCCAGTACAGAGTTGGACATTTGCGACCCAGAAGCAAAAAGCAGTTCAGACCCAGTTTTTACTGTTTCTTTCCTTCTGGAGGAGGAGGTAACCCAGTGGAGGGGCCAGAAAATTAATGTCATTGGAATTTATAGTGACATGAAAATGGAAATTTCTGTCCTACCTTCATCATTGACATAGTCATTTGATTCCCATCGAGAATAAGAGAAAGGGTTGCTGTCCCATCTGTAAGGAAATATTTAAAGTAAAATGGCCAAAGGTAAAGAGAACGTGGTACAGTATGAAAAGGGCTGCTGAATTATTCTCAGCCAATCATGCATTACCAATGGTGACCAACTTCAACCCCGCCAGCTTTAAAGGAAAATGTGGCTTATACCATAGAAGTCTGCGGCCAGAATTTTACCAGGTGTATGGTGACAGGATGGTAGGCAGGAAGGCTGGCAAAATGGTGGGGAAAGGTGCTGGCAAGGGCCATGCCCCGATATTTTTTTTAATTCATTCATGGGATGTGGGCTTCGCTGGCTGGGCCAGCATTTATTGCCCATCCCTAATTGCCCTTGAGAAGATGGCGTTGAGCTGTCTTCTTGATCCGCTGCAGTCCATGTGGTGTGGGTATGCCCACAGTGCTGCTGGGAAGGGAGTTCGGCCATCATGCCATTTTGCCAGTAGCGGGAAAGACAGCAGACGAGCCACCTGCTGGGAACCCAATTGAACACTTCCCACTTCTGTTGGCAATTTGTCCACATTGGGGAGAACACCTAGTGAAACCCAATAACCTCCCAGTGGGCCTCTCAATTTTGGGCATCCCATAGCCCATCGGAGGGAGCACACCCCCTCCCTGTTCCCCCCCACCCCCCAGCAGAACCAGCCACCTCTACGGCAACAGCATCACTTGTCCACCATGAACTACCTCCCCTCCCCCACCTTCCCCTACCCCATTCACCAGGGCCTGCCTGCCTGGCCCTGACCTCCCCAGACCCCACTTGCCCCTCTTCAAAAGGTGCCCGGACATTTTGCGGCTCTAATCTCAGCAATGGCCACCAGTAATGGTGATGCTGTTGAGTCTGCTGAGCTATCAGCCTTCTGACTGGGCTGGCACTTCTTGGGGACAGGACTTCTGTACTTCAATGGGATGATGGCCCAGCGCTGGCCTCTTAATCGACCATCGCAATGAATATGCTCCCCCAGGTCCCGCTGCATTCCTGAGTGGGGTAGCCGACGGCATTCTGCTCAGTGGCAGAACCTCAGCCGTCTCAGTAAAACCCAGCCCTTTGTTTCTCTTCAGTTCAGCAGATATAACAGAATGAAAGGATTGACTTAAATCTCATGGTGCTTTTGCACAGTGATGGAAAGATAAATGCCAGGCAGAGAAGCGTTTGGCTGAGGGATGACTTGGAAGTGACCCAATAGGGATCTTTAAAATTATGAATGGGTTAGATAGAGTAGGTGCTGAGGCAAAGGGCGACATTTTACCAGCCTGATGGCGACAGTCCCAGAGTTAGCGGGGGTGTCAGTAAAATGGCAGGGTACACTTTGGAGCAGAGCTCTGATGTCTTCAAGCTGCCAGGAAACCCGGGATAGTCGAGCAGTGGGATCATGAAGGCACAAGAAGGCAGCGGGCAGACAACTGAGGTTGTTAAGTGGCCAAGTGACAGCAATTTGAAGTGATGTGGCTTTAAACATTTTCCCTGGGGTGCACAGGAGCACAAGTGCCCGACCTGCTGAAAGGAGGGGAGAGATCAGTGGCAGGTGAGTGTTAGCTGGAAGTGGCAGCTATCGAGTGCTGCTGCACTGTCAAACAGGCAGGCTGAGGTTCAGATAAGGGATTGCACAGAGTGAGTCCATTTTGGAGGGCACTTATTGGAAAGGTCACTCCCCAAGTCCACTTCACCTAATTCAGAAAGCACTAGGGAGCTAAGAGGAGAAGAGAAGAGTGGAAGAGAGACAGGGACCAATTCAGTCACATGGATCCTCACAAGGCTACGAAGAGTCACAGACCAGGAGGGTGCATAGGGTCATGAATGCAAGCTAATGTTAACTAAACGTGCTATCCAGCTGAAAAAGTTTTACAGAGAGGCACTTAGCTTCATGGAGGTGTCAGAACACCAGTGTCTCTGAAAACTGCGTCTGCTCAGACAAGTGGTAGCGGACCTGTGTGGCTGTTGGAGGAGGAGTTGGTGCCAATGGGATTTGATGGTCATCCATTGCCTGTGGCAGTGAAGGTGACCATGGGGCTCAACCTTTACACCTCAGGCTCATACCAGGGATTGTCAGAGGAGACATCTGTGGGATTTCCCAGTCAGCCAGTCACTGCATCAATTATGTGATGGATGTCATGTATCAGAGGGTAGGGCAATACATCAGGTATTGCACCGACCAGGCCGAGAGGATGATAGAAATTGCTGCCATGGCTGGATTCCCCCAGTGAAGTGGGTAACTCGACTGCATGCACGTGACCATCAAGACTCCTGCAGAGCAGCAAGGAGCCTTCAATAACAGGAAGTGGTTCCACCCTTTGAACGTTCACTTATTCTGCGACCACCACAAAAGAATCCTGCAGCTGTGTGCACTGTTCCCCAAAAGCTGTCACGACTGGTTCATTCTTTGTCCCAGGCACTTCATCTCTTCAGGCCACCCAAAAGCCTTTGAGGATGGATACTGGGTGACAAGGGGTATGCACTAAAAATATGGCTGCTTGCATCTGTGTGTAACTCCACCACCAAGCTAGAGGACAACTACAACACTGCCATGTGACTACAAGGGTCACCACTGAACAAGCCTTTTTGAAAATGAGCTTCTGATGGCTGGAGAGATCTGGGGTAGTCCTGTAATATGACCCATCAAGGGTCTCATCTATCACGATGGTCTGCTGTGCCCTCCTGAGGAGAATAGTATTGGCGAATGATGACCACATTGAAGTTGGAGGGGGGTCAAGACCAAGCGACCAATGGAAACGCACCCATGGGTCTGATGTCAATAATCATTGACATTCATGCCAGAGAGATAGGTGACTCACTCATTTCTCCCAAATGACCATTAAATAGGCCTAGCGATGATTCAGTTTTCTCCCCGAGGTAGTCTTGGGGGCCTTTCATTAAACAGGCTGACCATCTTGGTGATCCCATTGTTACATCATTGCAAGGACTATATTAACCATCGGCCTCATTCCGGGCACATCTTTTCAATCCTTTCATCTCAACAGCTCAACATCTGGTAATAGCCCACTGCTATAAATATGTACAGATGAATTGCTATAGAACGCACAATATCTTTAAACTTGCACAAACTCGGTGGATTTATGCACACACTGCCAGGTGCTCCTACATCGTGTTCTCCTGGTACCTGCAGTTGATGTGGAGGCAGGTTGCTGCCCATGCCGCTCCAGCGTGTGAGATGAGCACAGGGACGGCCTTTGGTTGCCTGAGCCCTCGAGGGCCTCGCACATTCAGAGCAATCTGCATCTGTGCAGGAGCTACCTCTATCATCAGTGGTGTCCGCAGTGTTCATATCACCAAAGGGGCTGAAGATCTACCAAGAAATCAAGGCATGCCTTGAGATGCGCTCCCACAGGCTTCAGGCTCATCAACATTTCAAGGCTGACCTGCCCTTTCCTGCTTACTTGAAGTGACTGAGCATCTTGCAACAGGTTCAGGCGTCTCAGGGCCATCTTGCCTACCCATCACTCAACACAACTCCTGGATGAGGCCAAACTATGGAGGTTGGTGCACATTTCCTGCATCCACTGTGTGGTTGGCTACATGTGGCTCTCCATGAGGGTAGCCACTGTCTTAATGGAGGAGGCCAGATGCTTAAATGCCAGAGACATAGTGCCACTCATGGCATGGACACTTCCCTCGTACATGCAATGGAGCAAACAGCCTCATAATTCTGACAGATGTTCACAGTGTTTTATGCTTCTCCAGCATCTGCTGCTTTGTTGATGATTCCCAAAGCTCAGCATCTGTGTGAAGCTGAGAATTGCTGAGCTCATGCTCAATCCTCTGATAGGGAGTAGCTGTCACTGCCTCCGTTAGCTGTTTGTGCATATCTGTGACAAACTCACCAGCTGGTACCACCTGCTATGTCATGATGATCTGCCCAAGGGCAGGCTCAAGGGCATTTCTCCATGTCTAGTGCTTCTTGCGTTTTCCTCTTGTTACTTGTAAGGACCTCCCATTTTCCACTTCAATGAGAAATGAGTAATATGACTTGGATAAGAATACATGAGGTGGTTTTCCATTGCCTTCCTCCTGTGTGCTTAGAGGAATTACAAGCCCTCTTCATGAATGATCTTCTACTTTTATGCATCCTAGTCCCTTAAGGTTGCAGCTCCTCTGGCATCGTCACTCAAAATTCATTGGTTCTCCCATTGGCCTTTGTTCATTGCTCTCTGAGAAAGGGACCCGTACCTAGACCTGTTCTAACTGTGGCTTAATGCCTATCGACATGAGAGTATCTGCACTGTTGCAGGGTGCACTAGAATGATGTGACACTGACTCCTCAGATGGTGGATCCTCCTCCTCGGTGTCCTTGGTACCAAAGCATTTGTCTTTTGCTCATCCACTACTGGACCTGTGGGAGAGATAGGAGTGATGTTAGGATGTAGCACTTTCAAAACAACTTCTGCTTTAATCTGGAGCTTCGTGTATTCAAAGGCCACAGGTCAGAAGGCTTGATGCCCACATCCATCGTATTATTCACTCTCTATGGTTTCCATAGCCTAGCCCTCAGTGACAGGTTGTCATGCTGCAGCCGAAGATATATCCATCGCCTCCTACATTTGAGTTCGACAGTATAGCACCTCCAGTTCTCAATTCCCTGGTATTTTGAGCACATTTCTCTTACAAGCACGTACATACAGTGTTGCTCTTGCCTTATAGCCTAGCCACACTCATCAGCCCATGCCAGTTTCCATATCCAGGATCGTGCTACTGGGAGTCTGCTGCAAGTGACCATTCAGCCTTGGCAATGCATCAGTCACCTCTGACTGACCAAGGGCCTTCAGTGTGACTCAACTCTGCAGCTGAAATCTTACCAGGCCTTTGACAATGGCCACAGCGGATGCAGGAAGACTGGCAAAATAGCTTGGGAAGGCAAATGGTTGGGGGCCTAGCCAACATCTTCCTGCTGCCATGCCATTTTGCCAGCAGCAAGAAAGTTGGCAGACATGCCACCTACCAGGAGACCAACTGAAGCACTTAAGTGGCCAATTAAGACTTCTCGCCTTCATGAGCATTTTATCCACACCAGGTGGGATGTTGGTGGGGGGGGGGGGGGGGGCATGGGGCAAGTCAGACTACATCATGGGTACACCTAAGGGGCTGTGGTGGAGGGAGAAGATTGTTTCCTCCTTTATGGGCCTCCCAATGAACAGCTGAGGTACCCCAGCAGCCCTTGACATTAAGGCCACATTTCACAGAGTGTAACATCAAGGAGCCTAGCAAAACTGGAGTTAATAGGAATAAGGGGGAAAACTCTCCACTGGTTGGAGTCATACCTAGCACAAAAGATGATGGTTGTGGTTGTTGGGTGTCAGTCATCTCAGCTCCAGGAGATCACTGCAGGGGTTCCTCAGAGTAGTGTCCTAGGCCCAAACATCTTCCTTCCATAAGGCTGATGATTGCATAAAGTTCTGCACCATTCACAGCTCCTCAGATACTGAAGCAGTCCATGTCCAAATGCAGCAAGACCTGGACAATATACAGGCTTGGGATGGCAAGTAACATTCATGCCACACAAGTGCCAGGCAATGACCATCTCAAAAAAGAGAGAATCTAACTATCACCCCTTTATGTTCAATGGCATTACCATCACTGTATCCCCTGCTATCAATATCCTGGGGGGTTACCATTGACCAGGAACTGAACTGGACTAGCCATACAAGTACTGTGGCTACAACAGCAGGTCAGACGCTAGGAATCCTGTGGTGAATAACTCACCTCATGACTCCCCAAAGCCTGTCCTCCATCTACAAGGCTCAAGTCAGGAATGTGATGGAATATTCCCCACTTGCCGGGATGAGTGCAGCTCCTACAACATGCAAGAAGTCAGGACAAAGCCAGGACAAAGCAGCCCCCTTGATTGGCACCACATCCACAAACATTCACTCCCTCCACCACCAATGCACAGTAGCAGCAGTGTGTACCATCTACAAGATGCACTGCAGAAACACACAAAGGCTCCTTTGGACAGCACCATCCAAAACCACGAATATTTCCAGAAGGACAAGGGCAGCAGATACATGGGAACACCAGCACCTGCAAGTTACCCTCCAAGCCACTCACCATCTTGACTTGGAAATAAATCGCCATTCCTTCACTGTCAAAATCCTGGAACTCCCTTCCTAACAGCACTGTGGGTGTACCCACACCACATGGAAGGCAGCTCACCACCACCTTCTCAAGGACCACTAGGAACAGACAATAAATGCTGGCCTAGCTCGTGGAGCCCACATCCTGTGAATGAATAAAAATAAATGGCTACTCCCATGGCAAAGGCATCACCTATACTTCACAACCCCCTTCCCTTAATCCCCAAGGCCTGCCTGCCTGGACCCACCGCCCCCCCAATCGCATTTACTGTTCTTCGATTGAGGCACTCTCTCCTTGTAGCTGCCATCCCAGCAATGGCCATTGCTAATAGTGGTATTGCTGAACTGCTGACTCTCTGATTGAGCCAGCAGCTCATGCAGGGGCGGACTGCTATCCTTACTTGGGATGGGAGTCCTGGTGATGGCCATTTTATTTGACCACTGCTGGGAATATATCTCCTTGGTCCAGATTTCAGCCAAAGAGCAGTCTTTTGGAACCGAAGACAGGACTTCAGCCATCATGGAAAAATTCAGGCCTGCATCTCACTGTGGGTGCTGATCCCTGGCCGTGCCTGATGCATGGGTCAGCCATCTTGCTTCACATTTCATGGGCACTATTTATGACATGCACAATTGCAAATTTGCTATTATGAATGCCGTTCACCTTGCCAGGCCTTCCCAGGTTATTGAAATGCTTCCAGCACTGCAGTCATGTTTGTGCAACCATCCCAGGGCTGCTGACTTCCTCAGCCACCTCCAGCCTTGCCTTCTTCATGAGGCTCACTGGCCTCCTCCTCCCACCCACGAGGAAAAGCACCTCTCATTCCCCTTGCTGCCTACAGAAGCACATCCAGAGTAGTGTCACTAAACAATAGAACCACCCTTCCTCTGACTCCAGTCATTCCTGCTCAGCTTTCATCAGTATCCCCTCCAATGTTCTCCATGTGTTCAGCCTGTATGATGCCTGCAGACTGGTCTTTAAATGTGGCACCCTCCTTTGGACAGAGCTTCCTGCTACCTTCCAGCCCTTACCAGCTACAAACAGGAAAATCCCCAAGGATGGCCTGCCACCGATGCAACATGAATTTGACTCCAGCATTGGGACTTGTTCTCAATTGGGGAAAAAACCCTGCCCATTGTTTCCACTTGTGGAAGAAACCAAAAACTTGTCAGAAATACACAGTAGTTAAAAAGACATCGAATAAAAAAAAACAGATAATTCCTGTACTGGCAGAATGGTTAAAATGTGCAGAAGTGGTTGAAGCAAGTAGTTCCCAAAGGAAACTAGATGTGTACATGAGAGAAAAAGGAGTAAAAAAATATGCTGAAAGGCTGACGTGAGGTAAATTAAATGGGAGAAGACTCACAGACCCGGACTACTTGGGTCGAATGGTTTGTTTCTGTGCTGTATATTCTAAAAGTAATTCTATGAACATCTCTCTACTTTCCTCTAGAATACTTTGGCAAGGAGTCTAAATTTAAACTATAGAACTTTCATTTTAGTTCATTTCTAGCACTCTAAATCCCACTAAGTGTTTTACATTAAACTTCCAAAACAGCCGAATGGACTCAATCTCTTCACTCCCCATGTGAGAAAGCAATTCGAATCGCATTTACCCAAGTATTCATTTACCCAGATCCCATCTAATCTTCACTGTGGCCGTTTTAAACCATTAAATTAAATTACACGAAAAATCTTTTAGCGGATAACTGATTAATTATTCTACATTTCGATAACGTTTTACTCGCATTATTATTCCGTTAACGTCTGACTCTTTACACAATTGCTGCTTCTCTGAACGGACTTGTTTGAAAACTCCTGGAGATTTATTATATTGTAAATAACATATTTATAATAAAATAGATTTGCACTTTGGCATTAATAGACTAATGAACTAAGAAGGACGCTCGTACTACTTGTTCAGTATAAGCCAAATAAACCGCCTACAAAATTCTGCCAGTGAGCCAGCACATTACAATAATTGGCTTCACACCCAGTGTTTACATTGCAGATTGAGAAAGAAAACTAGACCAGCATCGACATTACAAAAAAGAAGCTTGTATTCTTTCACATGCGTTTGGGGAAAACGTTCAAACAACCAACCCTATCTACTAGCAATTGTTCAAATTTATCGATCACCTTCCCTGTTACAGCTCACTCCAGCTCGGCGTGTGATTCAGCCTGAGTTCCCCAGTTAAAATACAGAAAGTAGGGTCCTAGTACCTGCGAGTCCTCATTTTCCCATTAACTTGCTGCCGATTCGCCCTCATTGCTCCCCTCTGTCTCCTAAAACCTTTTCTTACGGATGTGGTTGCTTTGCAGGGTTTTCCGTTTTACATTGTTTCCTGTTGCCCTGCTGAATAGAGGATTACAAGAGGGAAGTAACCAGGCTCCTAAAGGTAAAACAAAAACAGAATTACCTGGAAAAACTCAGCAGGTCTGGCAGCATCGGCGGAGAAGAAAAGAGTTGACGTTTCGAGTCCTCATGACCCTTCAACAGAACTGGCTTTGAGTTCTGTTGAAGGGTCGTGAGGACTCGAAACATCAACTCTTTTCTTCTCCGCCGATGCTGCCAGACCTGCTGAGTTTTTCCAGGTAATTCTGTTTTTGTTTTGGATTTCCAGCACCCGCAGTTTTTTGTTTTTATTTTTAGGCTCCTAAAGGTGTTTTACTGCCCCTTTCATTAACTACGGCAGCTGGAAGTGCCAGACGATTCCAGCTGTGGGGCTCTCGGGAGAAAAGCTCAGTTAAAAAAATGTTAGAAGCAGGTTTAGAATACTTTTTAATTGAGAAAATCAAATCAGTTTATGACAACTTCCTGGACCCGGAGTGTATCTCACTCAATCCATTGTGTTACCCGCATTTTCTGTTCTTATTTCAATATGAACACAGCCTGATTATGGCATTCAGAATAAATCATTGTCCAGGTGTTAACTGTTTGGCAAAGCTTTCATGTAGCAACTGTAATATGTGTTTAAACATACCGAGGGAACGATGGTATGGTCAGTGATCCATGCAATTGCTGAAACAATGACCAGATGGATGTGATAACATCCATTTGAAGGGTTTCGAGCAAATTTTTGAGCAAATAGAATGGTGTTCACTTTAATCTTTTCCCATAGCCTTCTGTGCACGAAGTTGACATTAAATATAATCTTTGGATTTTAATTTATTTTTACACATTTTCAACTTTGCTTTTAATAATGTAAAGAACATATGGAATAAAACAGAAAATACCAGAAACATTCAGTTGTTCAGATAGAATATGTGGAGGAGGAAATAGGTTTCAGGTTTGATGACTTTTCTCATCATAACCAGAAGATGGACAGAGATGAATATCTTTTAAGTTAAGCTTTAGCGTCTTTCAGTTCGAATGAAATGTCAGTGACCTGAAATGGTAATGTTTCTCTCTCCACAGATGCTGCCTGATCTGATGGGTGATTGCAGCCTTTTCTGTTTTTATTTCAGATTTATAGCATCCACAGTATTTTGCTTATGTTAAAGAGCTTGATTTGCAGTGGAGAGGCAGAGAAGTTCGGGGAGAGGATTCCAGAGAGTAAGATTCCGCAACCAAGGGTGAGGCCAGTTCCTCGATATTCTATATCACTGCTCCTCTAGCATGCTGTGTACCATTATCAAACGTGGCTTTCTGGGAATTTGCAATGGTCAAGTAAGTTAGCCAAGTAATAAGATGCTTCCTGTACACATTGCCTACTGTACAGGTGATGTTCCCAGAACAATGCATGGGCTAACCAATGAGTTATTGTTTCTTTTAAATTGTTGCTGTGGCAACAGTTTATTCAGGTGAATATTAAGAAAGGCAACATTGAGAGGAAAGAACTGGGTTGATCTACTTGAGGCTATTTAGTTAGAAGTCTTACTCTGTAAGCTCCTGACCTGGCCAAAGCTTTGGAGATCTGGTTCAGCCTTCACTCCTTCAAATAAAAAAATGCTTTGGTAAGTGCATCAATGCTACCTCTCAGGTGCACCATTTGTACATCTTTGCAATTTTTAGAAGAAACACATGGTTCCATTTTCATAAAGTGGAAAGACCAGGTTAAGAAATATCAAGGGCAAAAAGCTCCACACTCCTTAGGGTAAATAAAATTGAATCAACTGGAATTGTATCTAAAATTTGATTGTGGTTAAAGCTGTATAAAATGGTAGCACAGGAAAAGAGTAGTAGCCGATGGACAGTAGTGAATGTACTGTTTGTTTGCATTTTATTCACCACATGTATAGATGACTATTTTTGCATTGCTTGGCTTGTCACTAAAAGCCTGGCCTAAGAATCCAGATGATGATATAAAATGGGCACCATCGGTCAACCATTATGACCCCAACCCTAATTCCTAAACAGCCTAGATCTAATTTTAAGATTATGTAACTGGATTTACAGCATTAGATTTCCCCACTGAAGGAAATATTTTTTTCCAAAGCTACCCTGCTGAATCATTTTATCATTTTAAACATTTTGTTTAGATTACATCAATACATGCTAAAAGAAGTAGGTACTGGGTCAATGAAAATTTTCAACACTATGATTAATTTTTCCAATATAGTGAAGATGTTTCCACTTGTTGGGGAGTTGTAAACACAACTCATTAATAAATCCAAAAAGGCATTCAGGAGAAATTCAGAGAGTGATGAGAATATGGAACTCACCACAAGAAGGTTGACGCAAATAGCATATATTCTTCTTAAGAAAGCGAGATTTGGGAATATGGAATACATTTTGATAGGACCAGGCAGACTAAAGTGGAAAGGGATGCTTGTGGAACATTAGTAGCGCCATAAACCTGTTATACCAAATAGCCAGGAAAAACTCAGCAAGTCTGGCAGCATCTGCGGAGAGGAACACAGTTAACATTTCAAGTCCTTATGACCCTTCAACAGAATTAAGTAAAAATAGAAAAGAGGTGAAATATAAGCTGGCTTAAGGGGGAGTGGGACAAGTAGAGCCAGTGATAGGTGGAGATAACCAAAAGATGTCACAGACAAAAGGACAAAGAGGTGTTGAAGGTGGTGATATTATCTAAGGAATGTGCTAATTAAGGGTAGAAAGCAGGACAAGCAAGGTACAGATAGCCCTAGTGGGGGTGGGGTGGAGCGAAGGAACCGAAAAAGGCTAAAAGGTAGAGATAAAACAATGGATGGAAATACATTTAAAAATAATGGAAATAGGTGGGAAAAGAAAAATCTATATAAATTATTGGAAAAAAAGGGGGATCGGAAAGGGGGTGGGGATGGAGGAGAGAGTTCATGATCCAAAATTGTTGAACTCAATATTCAGTCCGGAAAGCTGTAAAGTGTCTAGTCGGAAGATGAGGTGCTGTTCCTGCAGTTTGTGTTGAGCTTCACTGGAACAATGTAGCAAGCCAAGGACAGACATGTGGGCATGAGAGCAGGGTGGAGTGTTAAAATGGCAAGCGCCAGGGAGGTCTGGGTAATGCTTGCGGACAGACCAAAGGTGTTCTGCAAAGTGGTCACCCAGTCTGTGTTTGGTCTGTCCAATGCAGAGGAAACCACGTTGGGAGCAATGAATGCAGTAGACTAAATTGAGGGAAGTATAAGTGAAATGCTGCTTCACTTGAAAGGAGTATTTGGGCCCTTGGACAGTGAGGAGAGGGGAAGTGAAGGAACAGATGCTGCACCTTCTGCGGTTACATGGGAAGGTGCCATTGGAGGGGGTTGAGGTGTAGGGGGTGATGGAGGAGTGGAACAGGGTGTCCCAGAGGGAACGATCCCTGCGGAATGCTGCCGGGGGGGCGAAGAGAAGATGTGTTTGGTGGTGGCATGATGCCGGAGTTGGCGGAAATGGCGGTGCATGATCCTTTGAAAGCGGAGGCTGGTGGAGTGATCAGTGAGGATAAGGGGGACCCTATCATGTTTCTGGGAGGAAGAGGAAGGTGTGAGGGCGGATGCGCAGGAGATGGGCCGGACACGGTTGATGGCCCTGTCAACCAACGTGGGTGGAAAACCTCAGTTAAGGAAGAAGGAGGACATGTCAGAGGAATGGCTTTTGAAAGTGGCATCATCAGAACGGATGCGACGGAGGCGAAGGAAATGAGAGAATGGGATGGAGTTCAAGGAAGAAGTGGAGATTGGAAGCAAAGGGGTGGAGATTGGAAGCAAAATTAATAAATTTTTCCAGGTCCAGATGAGAGCATGAAGCAGCATCGAAGTAATCAGTGCCCACTTCTTTGGGCAGGAGTCCTCTCCAGGTTCAACGGATCCCTTTACCCGCCTCCAATATTCTCCCTCCACCTGGACACCTCCCTCTGGATTCTTACCTTCTCTTGATCTTTTCATTGAGAACTGTCGACGTGACATTAGTTGTCTCAATTTCTTTGCTCCTCTCACCCACTCTAACCTGTCTCTCTCTGAACTTGCTGCATTCCGTTCTCTCAGGTCCAACCCTGACATTGTCATCAAACCCACTGACAACAGTGGTGCTGTTGTTGTCTGGTGCACCGACCTCTACCTCGCAGAAGCTGAGCGTCAACTCACAGACACTTCCTCCTACCTCCCCCTGGACCATGACCCCACCACTGAACATCAAGCCATTGTTTCCAGGACTGTTATTGACCTCATCTCCTCTGGAGATCTTCCTTCCACAGCTTCCAACCTGATAGTCTCCCAATCTCGGACGCCCCGCTTCTACCTCCTACCCAAAATCCACATACAGGATTGTCCCAGCAGACCGATCGTGTCAGCCTGTTCCTGTCCCACGGAACTCATTTCTTGCTATCCTGACTCCATTTTCTCTCCCCTTATTCAGTCCCTTCCCACTTACATGCATGATTCCTCTGACACCCTACATCATATCAACAATTTCCAGTAATCTGGCCCCAGCCGCCTCCTCTTCACCAGGGACGTCCAATCCCTGTACACCTCCACCCCCCACCAGGATGGTCTGATGGCTCTCCACTTCTTCCTTGAACAGAGCCCCGAACAATCCCCATCCACTACTATTCTCCTCCATCTGGCTGAACTTGTTCTCACACTGAACAATTTTTCCTTAAACTTCTCTCACTTCATCCAAATAAAAGGTATGGCTATGGGTACCCACATGGGCCCCAGCTTTGCCTGTCTCTTTATGGGATATGTGGAACATTCCTTGTTCCAGTCCTATTTCGGCCCCCACCCACAACTCTTTCTCTGGTACATCGACGATTACTTTGGTGCACCTTCATGCTCTCGTCTGGACCTGGAAAAATTTATTAATTTTGCTTCCAATTTCCACCACTCCATCATTTTCACATGATCCATCTCTGACACTTCCCTTCCCTTCCTTGACCTCTCTGTCTCAATTTCTGGTGATAGACTGTCCCCCAATATCCATTACAAGCCTACCAACTCCCACAGCTACCTCGACTACAGCTCCTCACACCCCGCTTCCTGTAAGGACTCCATCCCATTCTCTCATTTCCTTCGCCTCCGTCGCATCTGTTCTGATGATGCCACTTTTAAAAACAGTTCCTCTGACATGTCTTCCTTCTTCCTTAACTGAGGTTTTCCACCCACGGTGGTTGACAGGGCCCTCAACCATGTTCAGCCCAAGTCCCACTCATCTGCCCACACAGCTTCTTCTCCCTCCCAAAAACATGATAGGGTCCTCCTTGTCCTCACTTATCACCCCACCAGCCTCCGCATTCAAAGGATCATCCTCCGCCATTTCCGCCAACTCCAGCATGATGCCACCACCAAACACATCTTCCCTTCACCCCACCCCGGCAGCATTCCGCAGGGATCGTTCCCTCTGGGACACCCTGGTCCACTCCTCCATCACCCCCTATACCTCAACCCCCTCCTTCTGCACCTTCCCATGCAACCGCAGAAGTTGCAACACCTGCCCCTTTACTTCCCCTCTCCTCACTGTCCAAGGGCCAAATACTCCTTTCAAGTGAAGCAGCATTTCACTTGCACTTCCCTCAATTTAGTCTACTGCATTCGTTGCTTTCAATGCAGTTTCCTCTACATTGGAGAGACCAAACGCAGACTGGGTGACCGCTTTGCAGAACACCTTCGATCTGTCCGCAAGCATTACCCAGACCTGCCTGTCACTTGCCATTTCAACACTCCACCCTGCTCTCATGCCCACATGTCCATCCTTGGCCTGCTGCATTGTTCCAGTGAAGTTCAACGCAAACTGGAGGAACAGCACCTCATCTTCCGACTAGGCACTTTACAGCTTTCCGGACTGAATATTGAGTTCAACAATTTTAGATCATGAACGCTCTCCTCCATCCCCACCCCATTTCCGATCCCCTCCTTTTTTTTCCAATAATTTATATAGATTTTTCTTTTCCCACCTATTTCCATTATTTTTAAATGTATTTCCACCCATTGTTTTATCTCTTACCGTTTAGCCTTTTTCGATTCCTTTGCCCCACCCCACCCCCACTAGGGCTATCTGTACCTTGCTTGTCCTGCTTCCTACCCTTAATTAGCACATTCCTTAGATAATATCACCACCTTCAACACCTCTTTGTCCTTTTGTCTGTGACATCTTTTGGTTATCTCCACCTATCACTGGCTCTACTTGTCCCAATCCCCCTTAGACCAGCTTATATTTCACCTCTCTTCTATTTTTACTTAGTTCTGTTGAAGGGTCATTCGGACTCGAAACGTTAACTGTGTTCCTCTCCGCAGATGCTGCCAGACTTGCTGAGTTTTTCCAGGTATTTTTGTTTTTCTTTTGGATTTCCAGCATCCGCAGTTTTTTGCTTTTATACCAAATAGCCTGTTTATCTGGTGTAAAATTTGATGTAAAGTTTGTTGGGTAAGGATTTCAAGGGATAGTGAACAAAGGTGGATAAATG
The DNA here is from genome assembly GCF_017639515.1 of Carcharodon carcharias. Taxonomy (NCBI): domain Eukaryota; kingdom Metazoa; phylum Chordata; class Chondrichthyes; order Lamniformes; family Lamnidae; genus Carcharodon; species Carcharodon carcharias. The sequence goes on from NC_054482.1 coordinate 95,585,583, forward strand.
GAAATGAGGTACAGATGATCTGTGATCAGCAGAGCAGGTCTGAAGGTTGAAGGGTCTACTGATCCTATTTACTGGGTCAATTCATGCAGTCATGTGTTCCTTCAATTTATAATTGATAAAAAAATACAGTTTCAGCTGTCTTGAAATGACTTTAGGTACATTGAAAACAGGCCAAGTCATCAAAATTTGAAAGCCAATGTAGGAAAGGTCAATTAACAATTTTCGAGTAAGTCCAATTTCTCATATATGATTCCTGGTGTTTCAAGGAATATCCACCGACTTACATGTAAATCATCAACAACAACTTATATTTATATGGTTCCTTTAGCATAATAATACATCCTAAAAGGCTTCACAGGGGTGTTATAAAACAAAATATGACACTGAGCCATGTGAGATATTAAGGTAGATAATTAAAATCTTAGTCAAAGAGGTAGGTTTAAAGAGTGCCTTAAAGGAGGAAAGCAAGATTGTGAGGCGAAGCAGTAGGGAGGAAATTATAGAGCTTAGGACCTAGGCAAGTGAGGTCAAATCAAATTACATCTTTTTAATACATGGAATTGCAGGATTATTACTACTGTTTTGAAAATGGAATTCATGATTTTGCCCCTTTTTGCCATGATAACAATAAATCAGTGGCCTTGACAGAGTGTAATTCGAGCAATGTTATATGCTGTTTTAAAATCAACGTTGCATCTATTTTTCCAACTCACTAACATGCTCGCTTAGAATGCTGTTTTCCCCATAACCCAATTGCTTAGGCTAATTCAAACAAAGCTTCATCAACTTATGTTTTCACATTTTGTTCATATTAGCTCCAAATCCTATGACAATTTTAGTGCGTTTCTTGATCACTTTACAGCCTATTGCTTGAGGAATGCCTAGTATTTGGCATTTGGAAAGTTGGCAAATTTCTGTGCATTAATCCTGAGTAATCATAATTGTTTTTGAACAATAGCAATCTTCTGCTGAACTGACATTTTTAAATATTGATAGACTTTTTAATCACAGTTTTCATCAATGTTTAACATCCAGAAATTGTGTTGTGTGCTATTTTTATTTCAGACGACTACTGACTCATTCACATAAATAAGCCCATGGGACAAATGATGTGCAAGTACTAACCAATATAATTCATTACCAGAAAATAGCTGTGTCATGACTGTTTTCATCAACTGGCCATAAAAGGCAAATTGATAAGGAGATAAACAATGGATTTGTATACACAATCAAAAAAATTGCTTAAGTAAACAACAAATAAGCTTAATTTTTCCACCATCAAATTGATGGTTTCAATATACCTTAAACAATATTAAGAATTTGTACTTTAAATCTCTAGTCACATTGAAATAAAATGTGCCAGCATTAATCAAAAATTGCAAGCCTCAGTACATGTGTAAAACTTCCAAGACAACAATAAAAATGAGTTGCCATAGCAACAAGGAACAAAAATCTGCACTCACCGATGCTATGCCCCTCAAGTCGCTAAGCCTTAGCTTTGATATTTCACTTTGATATTTGATAATTCACTTCAGCATAGTTAAAGGTAATTATTGCTCTTAGAATTTACACTATCAAGATTTTTGATCCATATTTTCTTTAAAGAATGTTTTAATTATATTTGATTTATGATATAAGCCTCCTTTATAACACAGCTATCGTTATCTTCCTTTGAAGGATAATCTGGTGCTTATCAATGCAATTCTGTAACTAACCTGTAAGAAGGTTAGGACAGCAAGATTGTAAATTTCGCCTTTCTCGGTGAAGAACTACCTCATTCTCATTCAATTTATCAAGTCTATCTGACATATTCTCCTCCTTTATTCACCATAGCTTTTTCTACCCCCCTGAATTCTCTTTTAAAATTCTCAGGATCTACCAAACCCTCAAACCCTACTCCAGGTCTCTCACTGAGATGTTCTCTCTCCCTTCATTCTTTGTTTGCTTATGAGGTGATGGTGTAGTGGTATTGTTGCTGGATTAGTAATCTAAACACTCAGAGTAATGCTCTGGGGATCCAGGTTCAAATCCTACCATTGAATTTTATAAAAATCTGGAATTAAAAGTCTAATGATGACCATGAAATTGTTGTAAAAACCCATCTGGTTCACTAATGTCCTTTAGGGAAGGAATTCTACTGGTCTGACTTACGTGACTCCAGAGAGTCTTAAATGCTCTCTGAAATGGCCTTTCAAGCCATTCAGTTATATTAAACCACTACAAAGTCTCAAAAAAGTAATGAAACCAGACAGACCACCCAGCATCGACCGAGGCACCAGAAATGACAATGGCAAACTCTGCCCTGTTGACCCTGCAAAGTCCACCTTACTAACATCTGGGAGTTAGTGCCAAAACTGGGAGAGCTGTTCTCATTGACTGGTCGAGCAACACCCTACATAGTCATCTTCATGGGATCATACCTTTCCCAGACAGCACCATCACCATTCCTGTGTATGGCCTGTCCTACTGGCAGGACAGACCAAGCAGAGGTGGTGGCACATTGGTATACAGTCTGGAGGGAGTTGCCCTTAGAGTACTGAAAATCAACTCCAGACCCCATGAAGTCTCACGGCATCTAGTCAAATAAGGGCAAGAAAACCTCCTGCTGATTACCAAGTACCACCCTCCCTCAGCTGATGAATCAGTGCACCTCCATGTTGAACATCATTTGGAGGAAGCACTGAGGGTGGCAAGGGTGCAGAATGTACTCTGGCTGGGGGACTTCAATGTCCATCACCAAGAGTGGCTCAGTAGCACCACTACTGGCCAAATCCTAAAGGACATAATTGCTAGACAAGGCCTGCAGCAGGTCTAGAGGGAAAAATATACTTGACCTCAAGCTCACTAACCTGCCTGCCGCAGATGCATCTGTCCATGACAGAATCGGTAGGAGTGACCACTGCACATTGTGGAGATGAAGTCCCACCTTCACATTAAGGATACCCTCCATTGTGTTGTGACACTCCATGTGACATCAAGAAACTGCTGAAGGCATTGGATACTGCAAAGGCTATGGGCCTTGACAATATTCTGGCAATAGCACTGAAGACTTGTGCTCCAGAACTTGGACTTAACTCCGCACCCCTAGCCAAGCTGTTCCAGTACAGCTACAACACTGGTATTTACCCAGCTATGTGGAAAATTGCCCAGGTATGTCCTGTACACAAAAAGTAGGACAAATCCAACCCGGCCAATTACTGCCCCATCAGTCTACTTGTGATCATCAGTGAAGTAATGGAAGGGGTCATCAACAGTGCTATCAAGCGGCACTTGCTTAGCAATAACCTGCTCACTGACACCCAGTTTGGGTTCTGCCAGGGCCACTCAGTTCCTGACCTCATTACAGCCTTGGTTCAAACATGGACAAAAGAGCTGAACTCTCGAGGTGAGGTAACAGTGACTGCCCTTGACAGCAAGGCCACATTTGACCAAATATGGTATCAAGGAGCCCTAGCAACACTGGGTTTAATGAAAATCAGGGGCAAAACTCTCCACTGATTCGGGGAGGTTGTGGCATTGTGGTATTGTTGTGTTGTCACTGAACTGGTATTCCAGGGACCTGGGTTCAAATCCCAGCACGACTGATGGTGAAATTTGAATTCAACAAAAATCTGGAATTAAAAAGTCTGATGATAACCATGAAATGATTGTTGTAAAAACCCATTTGGTTCACAAATGCCCTTCAGGGAACACATGGATGCCAACATCCCATGAACGAATAAACAAAAATCACACCTAGCACAAATGTTGTGTTTGCTGGAGGTCAATCATCTCAGTTCCAGGACATCACTACAGGAGTTCCTCAGTGTAGTGTCCCAGGCCCAACTATCTTCAACTGCTTCGCCAATGACCTTCCTGCCAAAGCCAGAAATGGGGATGTTTGCTGATGATTACACAACGTTTAGCACCACTTGTGACTTCTCAGATACTGAAGCAGTCCATGTCCAAATGCAGCAAGACCTGGACATATCCAGGCTTGGACTGACAAGTAGCAAATAACATTCGTGCCAGGCAATGACCATCAACTGTCTCCAACAAGAGAGAATCCAACCATTGCCCCTTGACATTCAATGGCAATACCATCACTGAGTCCCCCACTATCAACATCCTGAGGGTTATGATTGACCAGAAACTGAACTATATTAGCCATATAAATACTGTGGCTAGTCAGAAGCTAGGAATCATGCGATGAGTAACTCATCTCCTAATTCTCCAAAGCCTGTCCACCATCTGCAAGGCACCAGTCAGGAATGTGATGGAATTCTCCCCACTTACCTGGAAGAGTGCAGCTCCCACAACGCTGAAGAAGCTTGATACCATCCAGGACAAAGCAGCCCGGTTGATTGGCAACCCATTCAGAAACATTCATTCCCTCCACCACCAATGCACAGTAGCAGCAGTGTGTACCATCTACAAGATGCACTGCAGGAATTCACCAAGGCTCTTTAGACAGCACCTTCCAAACCCAGACCACTACCATCTGGAAGGACAAGGGCAGCAGATATATGGGAACATCACCACCACCTGGAAGTTCCTCTCCAAGCCACTCACCATCCTGGTTTGGAAATATATCACCATTCCTTCATGTTGCTGGGTCAAAATTCTGCAGCACCCTTCCTAACAGCACTGTGGGTGTATCTACACCATATGGAATGCAGCGGTTCAAGAAGGCAGCTCATCACCACCTTATCAATGGCAACCAAGGATGGGCAATAAATGCTGGCTCAGCCAGTGAAACTCACATCCCATGAATGAATTTAAAAAAATCCTCAGTGATTTAAATTTGAATCTCATCTCTTCTTGGTCTCTCTCCTCTGAATCCTATCCTAACTAAACCTCTCCCTCCATGGAAACTTTCTTCATATTCATGGCTATCTTGCCATTTCCTGTGGCCTCTAGTCCCATCGCCTTAATCGCTGACAAGGTGATCTTTGACCTCGTCCTCAATTTGCTTACCATTCACACCCAATCGCTCTCTATCCATTTCTGAAAATAACCCTTCCCCAAGTTACTTGTGACTGCACTATGAAACACCCCACTGTCTTTTGCCCTCCATTCATCATACTACTGATGTAGTTGTTGATTTTCTCAGCCATTCTGTCACTTCCATTCTTGGTGCCTTTCTCACTGGTAAAACCTTTACTCTCTTCATCCTGGTCATTTCCTCTGGTAAGTTACCTATTGTCTTCAGCTCTTGTAACAAACTCAGTACCCTTGCCATTGGTTCCCCCCACCGCCTCCCCAGCCACTGTCCCAGGCTTAGTGCCCAAATTAACCTTGAGCCCAGCTTCTGACCCCAAATGCTGTTCTTTACAAAGACTGCTTCCTTTCATCTTTCTTTCAGCCTCTGACCCTATCTCAACAAATCTGTTGTTGCAACCTTTATCCTTACCACTATCGCCTCTACACTTGAGTATCCCTGTGATCTCCCATCTTCTATTCTCTGTTCTTCATAAATTTTAGCTCATCCAAAAGATCTTTACCTGTATCCTGTGCCCCTTTCCAAGCACACCTGCTCTGGCTGATTTACATTGACTCTTAGTTGCCCAATGTTTAAAATTTATAGGTATTTATAGGTGTTTAAACCACTTCGTTCCTGGTCTATCTCTGTTACATAACCAGCTCTGCAAACCCCCTTCTTAAGCTTTTTTCCTGTGACTCTGACATCTTGTACATCTGCCCTTCCCTTCTCCCTACCATGGGCAGCCATACCTTCAGCTGCCCTGTTACCAAGCTCAGAAAATCCTTTCCTAAATCACATCACTTTTCCACCTCCCTCTCCTCCTTTATTATCCTCTTTAAAACATGCATCTTTAAACAAACCTTGGCCCCTATTCCATTGGCCCATTTCTTTTCTATTTACACCTCTGTAGGGCATATCGGAATATTTTTCTATATTGATGGAGTTGTACAAAGGCAAGTTGTTTTTGTTGAAATCAGTTAAATCGGACAATGTTCTACCTCATTTGTTGCGGTTGTATATCCGAATCTGAGACTGAAGAGATTCATTGCTGGAACCTTGGGTGATTATAAAAATATTGTCACTTTATTTAATGTCATAACTGGGACAAATAAAATCTATATGAATTGGCAGTAGCTTTTGCAGATTTCTACACATTGGGACATATCTTATTATGTCATGGAAAAAATGGAAAATCTAAATGGGAAATATAAACGTCTCTCAATGAAGATAACATCATAAGACTTGGAAGGCTGGAAAAATTAAGAGTGATTGATGATAAAAGACAGCACAAGAGATGAAACTTCAAGAAAGTGGGGCAGATACATAAACACACACATGCACACACACACATATATTATATCTATATTGTATATATATATATAATTTATATATATCAAAATTGGCAGAGATTCAAACAGTATAAATGGACAATATCTTTGGAAAACTGATCATCAGGGCCATATTTGGAAGGTATTTGTTGAACCACAAGGATACAGGTAACAGATAGTCCTTAACAGATAGTCTCGTTTTATAAAGAGGGAAACTGGTACGTTTGATCTATCAGTTTGGTACAATGGTTGAGGGTAATCCTTGTGAAGTTGTATAAGGAAATACAAATGAAATATCAATACTTAGCAGGGTTTTAAAACTCTGACTGGTAGTACTAAAATAAATGTTGTTGATTTTCTTTAGGGACTCTAGAGGCAAATAGTTTTCTAAGAATTTGTTAATGATATCGTTAACCATTATGCAATATAAAGAAACTTGTATGTCACATTTTTATCACTTGTCACATTACAAATGTTCAACAATTACCAACCCATGTAATCTTATATTGAATGTGACAAATCACAAACAGGCCACTATAATGCTTGGAATAAGTTCTCTCTTTTAGGTGTCATCAGGTTTTGTCAAATCCTGTTGTTGTAGAGCAGTGATCAATAAAGTTACCAGAATGCTGAGTTACATTGCAAACTTAATGTACACCAGGATATTATGCTGAGTTTGTAGTGCACTGGGCAGGCTGCAATCAGTGCTGCTCTCTGAAGCATAAAGAACAGTTTGATGCCTTGAAAGTAGTGAAAAGAAAGGCTGCAAAATTAACACTTATGGCTGAAGAACGGAGTTATGTAGAAATAAATCTCAGACTTTTTAACCTTAAAAGGGAAATGAGAGGGGACCTTACTGAGATATATAAGGTTCTAAGTCGAATAGAAGAGCATAATTCTGAGTGCCACTTCATTGATGTAAGACAAGGAGACATTGATACTAACAGGTAAGAAGGCACGTTCAGGACAAATGTTGAGATGTACTACACGTAAAGAGTAAATGATTCCTGGGTTGGTCTTCTGGATAAAGTATTGGAATTCTAAACCTTGAAATTGTTCAAGAAGCAATGGGCACCATTCAAGAAGCAGTTGGACGCCATGTTGGTGTGGCCACAGGTTTGTTTAGGAGAATGAACTAATGGGATAAATGATCTCCCTCATCTGTACTTATCTTTACATGAGCTGAACCCATCAAAAACAAAGCTTATGGATCCTGAAATTTCTTTGGGCCTGTTGGCAGACCAAAGGTTAATCTCTAATTAGCAGTTGTGCAGGATTTTCAAGTTATGAGCTAGGAACAAGTACCACAAAATCATTATTCATGTGGCAATATATCAACCTCATCACTGTGCTTGAGGTATTTAGGAGAAAACACCATTTTCGCAAAAATACTTTCTTCAAAGAGACATTGGTTTAAAATGTTTGCACGATTTACAAACTGTTCTATTCCCAGTACTGAATCCAATTGTTTGTGAATAGCCCTTTATTTCTACATAGTGTGTGGGTGTTCTGTCCTGCCAATCTAAAATTTCAATTGCAGATGGTGTCAGTGAAGTGCAGCAGAAGAACATGTAAATAACAATTTGCATATTCATATTGTAGCACAAGGAATCATTAGCATCTGAGAAGGGGGAGAAGCATAGTTGGATTACAAACAGTTGCTTGGTAGTACAGAACTTGAATATTGCCGAAAAACAGAAACATGTTGCCAAAGCTTTTTGTCTTGCACTCATCAGGACAAATGCAAAAATGCCAAATTTCAAATTACCACAATAATTTATACTACAGGGAAAAGGACACTGATTGGTTGGCAGGTCGACTCTGATTGGCTTAGGCATTGGCAGGGAGAAAACAGCGGGGAACTATAGGCTGCCCGAGCTCCCTACATATTAATGTATGTCACTTCTAGTAAGTGTAAATAAGCCACGTTATAAGCTCAGCTGATTATCTTAAATTGATAGTTAGCGTAGCTATTAATGTACTCAGAATTGTTCCCCAGGTGCTACCAAATCGCGGAATCACATCTAACAGCAGACATTTTGTTTTGGGCTTTGCAAGTGTGGGCAGGCTGAATACGGTTTGTACTCTGCCTATTACAAACACTGAAGGAACATACTGTTTGTTCAATCAGCTAATCATTGGGATATAAAGCCTGGCATCGCATTGACACTGAGTTCATACATGATGTTGCTCAATTGTGTGGTAAGCACAATGTCTTATTGGACTGATGGCAGAACCTGATAGTGGAAAATATCATTCACCAGGCCACTGCATAGTAGCAGCTCGAAACGGTGCTACTATGCCAACATTAACCTGTTGTTCAAATTTTTAAGATACATTGCCTTTTCAGGGTAATTTGAGGTAGTCCAGGCACTTTTCATGTCTGAAAGAGGTGGCCTTTCGCCCATTTGCAGGTTTGCACAATACGCAGCGAATATTGATCTGATCAGAATAGCCATTGTCCCACAGGATAGCTTTGATGCACTCTATTTCTGCATCAAGCTAGCCAAGGTGAGCAAATGGCTAGGTCCTTGTTTACATGATTGCTGAAAAGGCCAATCTTATAGCTATTGGAGCTGTATGAATCCTGTCTACCACAAGCATACTTTCATCGGTCAATACATATACACGTTGGGATCCATATAGCTCCACACATCTTATTGCTGTTTGTGGAATCTTGCTGTGTGCAAAGTGGCTACTTTGTGTGCCTACAAAATAAGTGACTACTTCTCAAAAGTAACTTAATGGCTGTTAAGTGCTTTAGAGCACCCTAATATCCTGAAAGACACTTTATAAAAACAAATTTGCATTTTCTTTGCTGTAAGCATCTCACATTACTAACAAAGCATCATACCACTATTTGCAGGTGGAATTGTGACATCATTACCATAGAGGTGGAAGGAAGTGATAAAATAGATCAACCTACATTTATTTCTGCTTTCAATAACACAGTAAAAGATCCTGAGGCACTTCAGTTAGACAGAAAGAAAAAAAACCTCCTATCATTTCTTGATTCCGCACGAAGCATGAAAACAGGAGGGTGATGGGAAGGAGAAAAGATGATGAGCAGAGCTGAGAAAGTGAGTAAGTTGGATAGGTTAAGTGGTGTTTTTTTAACATTTCCATATTCTGCAAAATATTAAGCGAGCATTGTTCAGACAGACTCATAATGGTTTCATACTGTTCTTACTATGATTCATCAATTTTTCAATACCAGCATCCTAAGGAATAGATATCAACTTTGACAGGAAAACCAGTGATAGTGCTTTGGCCGCTCAATTTACATCCAACTTTCCTTTCCATTTCGGTAACAAAACTAATTTGAAAAACCAGCCTACTTGAACCGCTGCAGTCCAAGTGGTGTGGGTACACCCCCAGTGCTGTTAGGAAGGGAGTTTTTTGTTCTTGTTCAACAGTGAAGGAACAGCGATATAGTTCCAAGTCAGGATGGTGTGTGGCTTACAGGGGTACTTGGAGATGGTGGTATTCCCATGCATTTGCTGCCCTTGTCTTTCTACATAGGAACATTGGAACATAAGACCTAGGAGGAGGAGTAGGCCATTCAGCCCTTCAAGCCTCGTCCATCATTCGATAAGATCATGACTGATCTGGTTGTGGTTTCAACTACACTTTGTCTGCCCCCTCCTGCATATCCCTTGGTTCCCTTGTCTATCAAAAATCTAACTCAGCCTTGAGTAAATTCAGTGACTAGCCTCCATTGATTTCTGGGGAAGAGAATTCCACAGGCTAACAACCCTCTGAGAGAAAAGAAAACATCTCCTCATGTCCTTCTTAATCTCTTATTCTTAAACTTTGTCCCTGGTTCTAGTATCACCCCAAGAGGAAACATCCTCTGGTATCGACCCTATCAAATCCTCTCAGGGTTTTATATGTTTCAGTAAGATCACCTCTCATTCTTCTAAACTCCAATAGGTATAGGCACAACCTGTTCAACTTTCTTCATTAGATAAGCACTCAGCCAAGGAATGAGTCAAGTGAACCTTCCCTGAACTGCTTCTAATAGAATTATAACCTTTCCCAAATAAGGAGATTAAAAAACTGTACACAGTACTCCAGATGTGGTCTCACCAATGCCCTGTACAGCTGCATGAAAATTTGTCTACTTCTATATTCCATTTCCCTTGCACTAAATGTCAACATTCCATTTGCCTGTCTGTACCTGCATACTACCTTTTGGGACTCATGTACCAGGACTCCCAGATCCCTCTGTATCACCGAGTTCTGCAATCTCTCTCCATTTAAATAGTATACTGTTTTCCTATTCTTCCTGCTAAACTGGACAAGTTCACATTTTCCCACTTTATACTCCATGTGCCAAATTTTTGTCCACTCATTTAACATACCTATTGTTACGATCAAGTCTGGAGGGTTTGTTTTTATTTGCTCATGGGATGTGGACGTCATTGGCTAGGCCAGCATATATCTTTAGAAAATTGTGATTTTTCAATTCAATATGTACTTGGCTGTATGCAAAGCTAAATGAAGAAATAAACTAGCCAGATCTCTTTAGTTAACTAGTAAGGAATTAGTTTAATTACTTTTAATAGTGTTGGTGATATATGGTGCACAGTACTATAGAAATCATCATGGGCTATATAAATTCTTCCAATCTTTCAAGTAAGGCCATTATTGAAAAATATCTTAAAAGAAACTGAGCATGATTATAAAATATTACATGTATTGATGGTAGTTTTGTTAGTTTTTGTAATTTTTGAACTTTTGATTTGTATTACATTTTAGTGGCGTTTTCCATTCTTAAATGTTAAACAAGCAAGCATTCATAAAAGCCAACTCCCTGGGTATACCCTAGTACTACAACTTACATGAAAATAAACCAGTAAAATAAATACTTTGTTTTTGAGGTGTAGTCACTGTTTTAATAAGGTATCCAGTTTGTGCACTGCAAGTTCCACAAGTAACGAGTAACTGGATAACCAAAGAACAATGTAAACTGCTTCGGCAGCCAAAGTGGAATTAAGAACTCATCAGGATTGCAATAGCCTTATGATGGGAACTTGTATCATAAGCTGGTTAGGGGGGCAAGTGTTGGTTCTTCAAAGTAATTAGCTTGGAGTTATTTTTTCTTGTTTACAAAATGGTGCCATGTATTGGTAGCATTCCAGATTTGAGGATGACCTAGAACATGAATCCAACAGTGAGCAGTGATTGTGAAATTTCTTCTGGCATTTCATTCCTGTGCAAGAATGAATGTTCGGTAGAGCTGAAGGTCTTCTGTTCTTTTTTTGCACTCTTCTTGTTTCCCACATTTTTGCTGACATACTGACAAAGCTCTTGTATCAGTATTTCTTTATCTGCACCCAGATGTCCTAAGACGCTTGGAAACAGAAATATTCGGTTTAAAGCATCCAACTGGGAAATGTTTCCTACAGGCTACGCTAATTTATACAAAACAAAAAGTATTTCACAAAATTATTTCTGTCACATGAGAGGTGGGGCTGACTAAGCCGAAATTGGGAAAAGGAGCAAATACGAAGCTGATTCAAAGGCAGGAATTTTATACACACAGGAAGGTATTTATGGTTTAGGCTGTAAAGTTTCTCCAAAAAAGAAAACATTCTTCCTTTTTCCTGTTCTATTTATTTATGTAGAGTAAATGCAATAACTTGTATTTTACCAACATTTCTTAATGAAACCATTTCTAGCAGCAGTATGAAAAGTAATCCAAAGATATGTCATTTCAGGAACTATGATTCTAAAACTTGGTAAAGGGTGGTTATCATCCAGGAGAGAAGTGGTGGCATCGTGGTATTATCACTAGCCTCGTATTCCAGAGATCCCACGGTTTGAATCCCATCATGGGAGATGGTGAAATTTGAATTCAATAAAAATCTAGAATTAAAAGCCTGATGATGACCCATGAAACTGTTGCCAATTGTTATAAAAACCCATCTGGTTCACTAATGCCCTTTAGGGAAGGAAATCTGCTGTCCTTACCTAGTCTGGCCTACACATGAGTCCAGACTCACAGCAATGTGGTTGACTCTTAAATTGCCCTCTGAGCAAGGGCAATTAGGGATGGGCAATAAATGCTGGACAGTGATGCCCATATCCCATGAATGAATAAAAAGCTTAATTGTATTTTTTTTTCTCCTTGTTGTATAATTAAGGAAGTGGCCCTAGAAATAGCGGATGCATTGGTGCTCATCTTCCAAGATTTTATAGACTCTGGAACAGTTCCTACATATTGGAGGATAGCTAATGTAACCCCACTATTTAAAAAGGGAGGTAAAGAGAAAACAGAAAATTATAGACCAGTCAGCCTGATTTATGGTGCATGGATTATAATACATTTGAAATTCATAAATTACTTCAAATACACTTTTTATAAGGCCATGGTGAAAGAGCAGAGGAGTGGGATGAGTTGGATAGCTCTTTAAAAGACCCAATATAGGCACAATGGGCCAAATGGTCTCTTGTGCTGTAAGATGCTATGATTTATAGAATGGTTTAAGTACACGCTTGTCCAATGCATAGCCCATTGACTGAGTGTGGTCCGTGAAGCCCACCCAATGAGAACCAAGTGGAATACAGAAGGTTCAGAGGGGAGGTAAACAAATAAGAGAAGCAAAGATGGATCATGAGAAAAGAATGGCAGCCAATATGAAGGGGAATCCCAAGTCTTCTATCAGCACAGAAATAGTAAGAGGATGGTAGAAGGAGGAGTAGGGCCATTTAGGGACCAAAGAGGGGTGGCAACGCAGCATGGCTGAGGCGCTAAATGAATACTTTGCATCTGTCTTTACCAAGAAAGCAGATGCTACCGAGGCCATGGTAACAGAGGAGGAAACTCTGTCACTAAAAGGGTTCAAAATTGAAAAGGAGGAAACGTTGGATAAACTGTCAGTACTAAATTTTGACAAGCACCAGGATGGGATGAGATGCATCCAAAGATATTGAAGGAAGTAAGAGTGGAAATTGCAGGGGCACTGGTCATAATCTTTCAGTCTTCCCTAGACTCAGGGGAGGTATCAGAGGATTGGAGAAATGCAAACATTAAACCCTTGTTCAAAAAAGGTTGCAAGGATAAGCCCAGCAATTATAGATCAATCAGTTTAACTCCATTGGTGGGGAAGCTTCATAGAAGGACACAAATAACATACCAGAAATGTTGGGGAACACAGCGTTTAGTGAGAGGGAGGAACTGAAAGAAATTAGTATTAGTAGGGAAATGGAGTTGGGGAAATTGATGGGATTGAAGGCTGATAAATCCCCAGAGCCTGATAATCTTCATCCCAGAGTACTTAAGGCCCTAGAAATAGTGGATGCATTGGTGCTCATCTTCTAAGATTTTATAGACTCTGGAACAGTTCCTACAGATTGGAGGGTAGTTAATGTAACCCCACTCTTTAAAAAGGCAGGTAGAGAGAAAACAGGGAATTATAGACCAGTCAGCCTGACGTCGGTAGTGGGGAAAATTCTAGAGTCTACTATAAAAGATTTAATAGCTGAGCAGGTGGAAAACAGTGGCAGAATCGGACAGAGTCAGCATGGGTTTATGAAAGGGAAACCGTGCTTCACAAATCTACTGGAATTTTTCGAGGATGTAACTAGTAGAGTTGATGAGGTGGAGCCAGTGGATGTGGTTTATTTGGACTTTCAGAAGGCTTTCGACAAAGTCCCACATAAGAGATTGGCATGTAAAGTTAAAGTGCATGGGATTGGGGGTAGTGTGTTGAGATGGATAGAAAACTGGTTGTCAGACAGGAAACAAAGGGTAGGAATAAATGGGTCTTTTTCCGAATGGCAGGCAGTGACTAGTGGGGTACCACAGGGATCGGTGCTGGGACCCCAGCTATTCACAATATATATTAATGATTTAGATAAGGGAACTAAATGTAATATCTCCAAATTTGCAGAAGACACAAAGCTGGGTGGGAGGATGAGTTGTGAGGAGGATGCAGAGATGCTTCAGTGTGATTTGGACAAGCTGAGTGAGTGGGCAAATGCATGGCAGATGCAGTATAATGTGGATAAATGTGAGGTTATCCACTTTGGTAGCAAAAATAGGAAGGCAGATTATTATCTGAATGGCTATAAATTGAGAGAGGGGAATATGCAATGAGACCTGGGTGTCCTTGTACACCAGTCACTGAAGGTAAGCATGCAGGTGCAGCAGGCGGTAAAGAAGGCAAATGGTGTGTTGGCCTTCATAACCAGAGGATTCGAGTACAGGAACAGGGATGTCTTACTGCAATTGTACAGGGCCTTGGTGAGACCACACTTGGAATATTGTGTGCAGTTTTGGTCTCCTTATATGAGGAAGGATGTACTTGCTATAGAGGGAGTGCAGCGAAGGTTTATCTGACTGATTCCTGGGATGGCGGGGCTGATGTATGAGGAGAGATTGAGTCAATTAGGATTATATTCGCTGGAGTTCAGAAGAATGAGGGGGGATCTCATAGAAACGGATAAAATTCTAACAGGATTAGACAGGGTAGATGCAGGAAGGATGTTCCCGATGGTGGGGGAGTCCAGAACCAGGGGTCACAATCTGACGATACGGGGTAGGCCAATTAGGACTGAGATGAGGAGAAATTTCTTCACCCAGAGAATGTTGAGCCTGTGGAATTCGTTACCACAGAAAGTAGTGGAGACCAAAACATTGTATGCTTTCAAGAAGGAATTAGATATCGCTCTTGGGGCGAAAGGGATCAAAGGATATGGGAGAAAGTGGGAGCAGGCTATTGAGCTGGATGATCAGCCATGATCATAATGAAAGAAGGAGCAGGCTTAAAGGGCTGAATGGCCTACTCCTGCTCCTAGTTTCTATGTTGTATGTTCTAGAGAAAATTATTCGGGATAGAATTAGTAGTCACATGGAAAAATGTGGGTTGATTAGGAAGAGCCAGCATGGATTTATAAAGGGGAAATCATGTTTAACTTATCTGCTGGAGTTTTTTGAAGAGGTAACAGAGGGTAATGCTGTTATGTGGTGTAAATAGACTTTCAAAAGGCATTCGATGCAGTGCCACACAACAGACTTGTGAGAAAAGTTATAGCTCATGGAATAAAAGGGACAGTAGCAACGTGGCTACAGAATTGGCTGAGTAATAGGAAACAGAGTAATAGTCAATTGATATTTTTTGGGCTGGAGGAAGTTTTGTAGTGCAGTGCCCCAGGGGTCAGTATTAGGACCCATACATTTCCTGATATATATCAATGATCTTGATCTTGGTGTGTAAGGGACAATTTCAAATTTGAGGATGATACAAAACTCGGAAGTATTGCAAACCGTGAGCAGGACAGTGTAGAACTTCAAAAGGACATAGACAAGTTGGTGGAGTGGGCAGATAGGTGGCAGATGAAGTTCAATGTGGAGAAGTGTGAAGAGATGCATTTTGGTAGGAAGAACATGGAGAGACAATATAAAATAAGGAGTACAATTTTTAAGGATGTGCAGGAGCAGAGACACCTGGGTGTGTATGCATAGGTCATTGAAGGTGGCAGGACAGGTGGAGAGAGCAGTTAATAAAGCATATAATAAATTGGCTTTATTAATAGCATTGAGTACAAGAACAGGGAGATTGTGCTGAGCTTATATAAGACACCAGTTAGACCTCAGCTGGAATAGTGTGTACAGTTCTGGGTGCTGCAGAAGAGGTTTACAAGAATGGTTCCAGGAGTGAGAAACTTGAGTTATGAAGATAGATTGGAGAGGTTGGGACTGTTCTTCTTGGAGAGGAGAAGGCCAAGAGGAGATTTGATAGAGATGTTCAAAATCCATGAGGGGGCTGGATAGAGTGAAGTGATCAAGAATGAGAGGGCACAGATTTAAGGTGAATTGCAAAAGAAGCAAGTTTGATGAGAGAAAAAACTTTATTATACAGCGAGCGGTTTAAGTCTAGAATACACTGCCTGTAAGTGTGGTGGAGGCAGGTTCATTCGAGGGATTCAAGAGGGCAATAGTTGATTATTTGAATAGAAACAATGCGCAAGGGTACGGGGGGAAAGCAGCAGAATGGCACTAAGTCATGATGCTCATTTGGAGAGCTGATGCAGACATGATGGGCCGAATGGCCTCCTTCTGCACCGTAACAATTCTGTGATTCTGTGAGGATCCTGCACCACATCACCACCCTCTCAACACAAATGTTAGTGCTCTCTCTCCTGGTTTTGACTCTGCTGCCATGCACTAATTGTCCCTACTTTAGTTCACAGGGAGCTCTGCCAAGCGATCAACACCTTCAGCCATCCAATCTCTCAGCGCCACCCACATCCTCACCTCTAGCCAAGAGAATTCCACCTCAACTGAAGAGCTGGAAATAAGCAGCCTGGAAGACCTGTCATAGCGCTTACCCACACCCACCACCAGCAGAGACACACACCTCATGGCACCTATATCTAGAGCACGCTCGGGGTTCACAATCTGGTGGTCTATGGACAGATATGTCCGCAGCAGGAGGAGGCAGGTTTGTGCGAGCTCTCTGGCACTCAGAGGACTGCTGGGAAAGAGGCACCTGTGAGGTCTGAGTCAGATGATGAGCCTCTGGATTTGACCTTCCAACTCATCCTGGGGAGTCAGCAGAAGGTGAGAGAACATTGTGCACAGCTGTTGGAAGCCTCAACAGAACGCAAGTCAGAGAAATGTGTCCGCTGCTCTCTGATGAAGTGGTGCCCATATGTGCATGTATGGAGGTCTCCATGGGGAGGATGGCAGACGCCAAGGAGACCCTGGACCAGCAGAATCAGGAGACGTATGCAGACCTACACTCCATTGCAGTAGCCATGGGTGAGTTCCTGCAGTGGCGACGTGAGGGAGAAACATGGCACCTTGATGTTTCCCCGGTGCTTCCTCCCCTCAAGAATCTGGCTGGGGCCCTCAGGCACCCAAAGGGAGGAGGAGCAGTAGCAGAACACCTCTGGGTCATCCACTCAGGAATCTCAGAGACTGTCCGCTCTCCGAGACCCTTTGCCTGTGACCCCCTCAACCTCGTCCTCTGTCACCACAAAGGGAGCAGCTGATGCACAGGAGTAGAGCCAAAGCAAGCCAGCACCCCTAAAGCCTCGGCCCTCCAGAGGACCCACTCTGAAGCTATCAGAGGCAACTGGGCCAACCATTGCACAGGCTGTCTCCACCCCTGCTGCGGATGTCAGGGCAGCAACTGGACATCTAAGTCGTTCAAAAGTTAAGAAATTCTGATCGCCATTGCAAGAGTGAAAGCATTTTGTCACTTTACAACAAAAACAGAATTACCTGGAAAAACTCAGCAGGTCTGGCAGCATCGGCGGAGAAGAACAAAGTTGACGTTTCGAGTCCTCATGACCCTTCGACAGAACTAAGTAAAAATAGGGGTGGGGTGAAATATAAGCTGGTTTAAGGTGGGGGCGGGGGGGTTGGTTGTTGGGACAAGCAAGCAGTGATAGGAGCAGATAATCAAAAGATGTCACAGACAAACGAACAAAGAGGTGTTGATGGCAGTGATATTATATGAAAGAATGTGCTAATTAAGAATGGATTGCAGGACACGCAAGGTACAGCTCTAGTGGGGGTGGGGTGAAATAAAACTAAAAGGGCATAAAAGGTATAGATTTAAAAATAATGGAAATAGGTGGGAAAAGAAAAATCTATATAAATTATTGGAAAAAACAAAAGGGAGGGGGAAGAGACGGAAAGGGGGCAGGGATGGAGGAGGGAGTTCAAGATCTAAAGTTGTTGAATTCAATATTCAGTCTGTAAAGTGCCTAGTCGGAAGATGAGGTGTTGTTCCTCCAATTTGCGTTGAGCTTCACTGGAACAATGCAGCAAGCCAAGGACAGACATGTGGGCGAGGGAGCAGGGTGGAGTGTTAAAATGGCAAGTGACAGGGAGATCTGGGTCATTCTTGCGGACAGACCAAAGGCGTTCTGCAAAGCGGTCACCCAGTCTGCGTTTGGTCTCTCCAATGTAGAGGAGACCGCATTGGGAGCAACGAATGCAGTAGACTAAGTTGGGGGAAATGCAAGTGAAATGCTGCTTCACTTGAAAGGAGTGTCTGGGCCCTTGGATGGTGAGGAGAGAGGAAGTGAAGGGGCCATTATTTTTAAATCTATACCCTTTATGCCCTTTTAGTCTTATTTCACCCCACCCCCACTAGAGCTGTACTTTGCATGTCCTGCCATCCATTCTTAATTAGCACATTCTTTTAGATAATATCACCACCTTCAATACCTCTTTGTCCTTTTGTCTGTGACATCTTTTGATTATCTGCTCCTATCACTGCTTGCTTGTCCCTACAACCACACCCCCCCACTTCTCCCCCCCACCCCACCCACCTTAAACCAGCTTATATTTCACCCCTCTCCTAATTTTACTTAGTTCTGTTGAAGGGTCATGAGGACCCGAAACGTCAACTTTGTTCTTCTCCGCCGATGCTGTCAGACCTGCTGAGTTTTTCCAGGTAATTCTGTTTTTGTTTTAGATTTCCAGCATCCGCAGTTTTTTATTTTTGTCACTTTACAATCTGGAAATAGATTCACTTTCACTGAATAATGTAGGATGGTGTGTTTCAGTTTCATTGATAGCTTCACAAGTCCTCCAACCGCATTCCCCCCACTAGCAGCTGAAGTTCAGCAGCCAGCCCAGGAGTGATTTTGGAGGGAGGTGTGTGCGGGGGAAGGGCCTTTCGGAGCCTCGTGCAAGCTCGCTCCCACGCACATGGATCCTTCCAGCATCTCACTCATCTCAAAGTCCTGAGCATTGTCAATGCTGCCTCCTGGGGTTTGCTTTCAGTTGACCATCTGAGCTGACCTGCATCTCCACCCACCCAATGATCACACTCCCATACAGCACCTGATCTCGCCTACCACCACTCTCGTTTCACTTTCGATTTGGCAAGCATGGAGCGTTTAACACTGCTTCAGGTCCTCCGTAATTTCCCCTCCTCCAGTCATCCATTTCTTTTTCCCCGCCACTGTTGACCCCCCCGGCATCACCTTCCACCTCCCCTCCATGACCTACCAGCCAAATCCTTTTCTTCCGGGGATGTACAGGTGAACGTACACATTCCCTTCCTTCCCAAAAATCCCACCCCTATTCACATTAACCTCCCCGACCTCCTCCTTCCCACCCCCAGGGTCCAATTCTGCCTCTCAGCCTCCAGCCACCACCCTCGCCCTCGCACTCCACTGCCTCACTCTGCCCTCGGTCATTCTCACCATTCCCTCACACCACGCCCACCCTCAGTTCCTTCCCCAGGAGGTAGAATGGACTCATCAGAGCCCTTCCTTGCATTTTCACCTGGACATCACCCCCCGCACCTCCCAAGATTCCTTCTCCTCTTTGGAACTCTTTTCCACCACCCCCCAGTCCAACCTTACTTCTTCCAGGCTCCTTCAGATGCCCTTACTTCTTCCGCCACCCATACTTCACTCCTTCCTCCACCCTCCCTCCTTCCACCCCCAGGACTCCATCCAGCCTCTGAACCTCTTCCTTTACACCTTTTAACCACCCTTACACCTACCTTTCCTGTTGCCATCTTCTCCCTCATTACCCCCCTCTTCCCCCCGGTAGTCCCTTCCCTCACCACCTCACCCCCTGGAAACTTTGTTCCCCCTCCCACCTCACCCACATCCCCCGCCCCGGTACATCTCCCTCTCCAGTACATCTCCCTCTCCCAAACACAGCTGGACCTTCCTCTCCACTCCCTTGGCCATCATCCGTTTTGAGCAGACCCTCAACAGTGACTTCCCACTTTCCATGAACTGCTTCGCAGCGGAGCCATGTCCATGAGAATCCATCCAGCATGTCATGGACATTCCCCCAGAGTCCCGTTGATGTTGGACTCCAGCATCTTCTGCTCCTCGGATGTGCATGATGCAAGCAAAGCCCTGGCAGTATTTCGGACTTCTACATGTGACACTTGTGTAGAGGTGTTCTACACCAGCGCATTTTCCCGCCAACGTGGGCGGATGATCCAGCATGGGGAGGGATGATTCCGGCAGGCTGGCCTTATAATGATTCACGGATGTATTACAAGGTTCCTGACGTCATATGATGGGAAACGAGCCCATTGGCGGGCAGAGCATGCGATTGCAAACTTGTTTCATGACATCGTGAAACTGATTTTTGGCCTTCTTGCCACATTGCCCCCCTCAAGCGACCGAACATGCCCCCAGCGGGCATGGAAAATGTCGCCTTCAGTTTCAGGATTCCCACTCACCCTCACCCTGCACACCAGCACATAATCACACCCCTCTCAGTAGTAAGGGTGAGTGAGCAAAGATTGGGAGTGAGCCAGACAAACAGACTCTGTCCCTCTCAGTTTAATGCTAATCTTTATTATTTACTCTTTATAAATGATCAATTTGTTCCTTTGACATTGCTTTGTTTTTGCTCAGCAAGTTGCTTTTCTTCATACCTCAACTTTATTGTGAAATCCATGTTTAATGTTGTGCCAAACCTTATCTTTTCGAAATTTGCTCTTCGGCCCTGAATGGGGGAAAAAGTAGAAGTGTGGGCCCACCCCAAGTGAACAGGTCGGACAAGCCTGGTTTAGAAGAAAGAGAGATGATCCCATCGAAACATATAAAATTCTGAAAGGGCTTGACAGGGTCGAGCGGACAATTGCACTAGGTTGTTTCCGCTAGGTTGGGGAATCTAGAACACAGTCTCCAGATTAGAGATTGATCATTTAACACGGAGATGAGGAGAAATTTCTTCACTCCCAAGATTTGTTATTCTTTGGAATTCTGCACCCCAGAGGGTTATGAATGTTCCATCGTTGACTACATTTATGGATGGAATAGACAGGTTTTTGGCGTTTTAGAATATAAGGGAAAGTGGAGTTAAAGCAGATGATTATATTGAATGGCAGGAGCAGGCTCAACAAGCCGTATGATCTACCCCTGCTCCTACCTCTTGTGTTCTTGAGTAGTGAAATAATTAAGAGTAATATGATGATGGTTTAATTGTTACAGACCTTTATTTTCCATTTACTATTTCGCCACATTATAAATCACATTCTCATACAATGTCTACATTTTCACAAATGCATTTAACAGAATTGAATACTGTACATTAAGATAAATACATTCAAATTGAGACATGCATATTACTAATCTGGAAAGTGTTTTAACCCAAACCTAGTGTCTATTCAATTTTACTTGGAAGAAAACAAGTTTATAAATCACATATACTACCAGTTCACAATTCTACTTTAATGAAGAACTTGCCTTTACTGGTCACCCAACAAAATATCAAATCAGACACGGTAAGCTTAGTTTAATATTTTGAAATAGTCCATCTACTTTATTTTAACAAGCATTTAAAAATACCATACTTAAATTTAAGACAACAAAGTTATTTTGTTGAAAAATAATTTGAATACTTTTTTAAGAAAAAGTCTATTTTCAGTAATCAGCAATAAAAAATATGAAACCATTCTCTGCAATTCAAAAGAGCAGTAAATTTTTGGTGCTTATTTGGTCCAGTATGTCAGTTAAGTACATTTTGCTCTAGCCCAGTATATTTCAAAATACTCCTAGAAATTACAGACCAAAATGTTTTACAACGAGCTTGGTCAAAAAAATGCTGTTTGTGGATGCACACTAAGTCCAAATTTCCCTGATACACTTCATCACAATGTTTTTAAAAAGCCAAATACCACACTTCTTTCATCAATGGCTTAGTTATTGAGGATTAAATAAACATGTACTTTTATCACCAAATAATGCATGTTATTACCCTCAAAAAGGCACGAGCTGTCGAGGAAAACTAAAAAATAATAGGGATAACATAACACAATTTTCTTTAAAAGCCCCAGTTATTTAGTTTCTAAAAGTAACATATGCTTAAAAGGATGTATACTAATGCAAAAAAACAGATTTTACACAAATTGGGCTATAGCTCTTCGATATAAGGCATGCACTCCAACCAGTTGAATATACTGGCACATTAAAAGAAATTGTAGGTGGAATGGTCTTTGGCCTTTGCACAAAATGGAAGTGAAGTCAATGGAAAAGAAACAGGGTGGGTGGAAAACATAGGTAAGAAAATAAGAAATAGGAGCTATGTGGCTCTTCAAGCCTGTGCTACAATTCAATATCATAGGTTTCCATTCAACCTTCCTGCTTGATCCCCTTACAGTCCAAAAGTCTATCTCAGCCTTAAGTATATGCATTGACTGGTATTCACAGCCCTTTGGGATGCAGAATTCCAAAGATTCACATTCCCCTCTTAGTGAAGAAATTCCTTCTTATTTCAGTCTTAAATGATTGACCCATTATCGTGAATCTATGCTCCCTAGTTCTAGACTTTCCAGCATGCAGCTGAGTAGTTAATGGCTGTTTTGTGATATTGCCAGAGCCCAATTTCACTCCAAATGTGTTTCTCATTTAAATAAAGTTGAAAAAATAAGTCCAATTAATCCAAAGTAATAAACAATAATAAACCTCAAGGCAAGACAAGATTGTCCAGTGGCACAACTCATTGGCATGTTACTGCACTGATGTGACGCACACTGTTGGCACCCAAAATTTCCAACAGAATTCCCCAACCGGGGGAAGATGGGAGAGAAAAAGAATAATTTTTAGAAAGCTGTCTAGAATGATTGTTATTCTACTAAGACACAATTTAAGGCAGTTGAATTCATTTAAGTAAACATCCTTTCATTTTGTGGTAAATTGTTATTTCAGAAACATTCATTTGCATTGATAGCTAATTTTGCAAAGGCATTAACTTAAGCATTACCTGACGTTTAAAATTGGATAATTCTATTAATCTGCTTATTCTTTGGATTGTAGAATGTTCAAGTCATCAAAATAATTAAAAGAATGTAAAAAGGGTAAATAGTGTTGTTCCATCAAAAGGTTAAAAAAGATTAGAGAGTCTAGTATTTTTCCTTAAATGCACATATACACATTCGAGTCAGAGAAAAGTAATACTTGTACACAGCAGCTCAGCCAAATTCCAGATTTGTTCCTATGTGCTTTCTTTACCATTCTTGTCTGCTTTAATCTCAGTCTGTTGAAAGGCCAGGAAAGACTCCCATGTAGCTAGACACTAAAACACAAATTTTTTTTTTAATAAATATAGAATCGATAGCCTCAAACAAAAAAATACAGATGCCAGCACCTGAAACAAAAACAAATGTTGCAAACAAATCTCTTAGGAACTGTGGAAAGATCAAATTAGTTAACGTTTCAGGTGTGTGGAGCTTTTGTTATAACTGGCAAAGGGGCTGCATCTGAAACGTTAATTGGCCCATTCTCCCCACAGATGCAGACTGATCTGCAGAATATTACAATATTAATCTGGTATCAGAACCATTATGCAAAAAATATGCTTTAAAATTAGGAAAACTGCTTTTACACTAAAGCACATACGAGGAAAAGTCAAATTAAACAAAGTCCTGAAGTCAAGCTGGATTGGATAGTGGAATATTTAGACGTCCATTCCCATTTTCAAATCATACAGTCCACCTTTAGTTCTATATTCTCATTATTATAAATTCCTAAGTCTTTATTTACAGATGCATTTAATGGGAAGCTACATTAAGTACCAAGGAGAAAGGTACAGAAGGATATGTTGATAGGGTGTGAAGTAAGAGGACTCATGTGGACCATAAACACCAGCAGAGACCTATTGGCTGAATGGCCCATTTCTGTGCTATCATACTCTGCTTAAAGATAGAAAATGCCACCATGAAATGGTAACGCTGTAATTACACTCTTCCACTAGTGGTGGCACTATACCACAACCACAAACTCTTCACTGCTCTCCACCATTAACCTCTTAAATCCACCTCTTTGACCAACCATTTGGTCACCC
Source organism: Carcharodon carcharias (assembly GCF_017639515.1). Taxonomy (NCBI): domain Eukaryota; kingdom Metazoa; phylum Chordata; class Chondrichthyes; order Lamniformes; family Lamnidae; genus Carcharodon; species Carcharodon carcharias. Next base: position 95,609,662 of record NC_054482.1, read on the forward strand.
TTCATAACCTCACACTTCCTGGCTCAGCCAGCATATCTTTATGCTTGCTTCCAAAGTGCCTTGGGAGATGTTTTTATGTTAAAGGCATTACATAAATGCAAGTTGGTATTGCATGGTTTATATAGCAGTTTAATGATAAAGAACCACAGCACACAATAAGTGAACAACAATCCTCTTTCCTATGAACTTAGTTGCTCCTACAGAATCATTATGATAGGGATAATTATTGAACAGATCTGTTTCAGAACTTGTGTATGCAAGTCTAAGTTATTTAATAATAAACAGAAAATTGATGGCAACTTGTACATAAAAGATGAAAGAAAGAAGAAATTCCCTATTCTCAAACTTCAATTTTAGTCATTAAGACTATTAGCAAGATCTGGGCACCTTAGCACAGAACATTTCTCTCAATGTGACAATTAAAGTCGCAAAACAACTGCATTTCCATTCTTCTCTGAAAACTATTTCCATCACACTTCTGTCAATGAAATATAATTTTAACTTAATTTACAGAATGCTGCACAGCCACTTTGATTTATTGAGCACAGTTGATTCCTCTGGATCTTCAGGAGTCTGTCCTAATTAAGCAAAGTGAGCACCCAATCTGAACTAGGTCTCATGCTATACACTCAAGTCAATGAGGAATGGAGGGAAGGAGGGCTGGAATATCTGGTGCATCTTAACTCTTGAAACTAATAGCAAATTAATGCCAGGGTTGCTTTTGAGAGGGAAAAATATTGAAGTAGAACATGCTGTTGATACCATAATAATAGAACACTAACAGCCATGAACAATCAACTTCATGATCATAGCTATACAACTATTGTTTCAGGAATTGGGCAATAGGGGTGTCCCATTTGATGGTATAGAGCACTTGTTCCACTTAAACGTAGTGAAATTTTCTTTAAAGAGTTTGCAGTTGAAAAGATCAATCTAGAGGACTTAGTAGTGGATGTGAATTAAAAGTGTTTGCCAGCCTGAGAAAATCTGCCAAAGCAAGGTTGGCCGACATTTCCTATACAAAACAGGAGGACAAAATATTCACAACAGAGCATTTCCGCTACACCAACTGGCTGCATGCAAAAATCTGGGATTAATTTAATATACATGCCTATGGTATAGCACAGCAAAGATTCTAATTACAAATTAAAATTGGACCTGATATTGATATCGCCATTTGTCAGCCATGACTCAGTCCAGAGTCTGAACACTGTGGGTTCAAGGACGTGAGCATAAAATCTAGGGTGCCACTACACTGCAGTGCTAGGGCAGTACTGTTGAGATGTTTAATCAAGGCCCCATGTCTACTCTCCGGTGGACATAAAAGACACTGTGGTTTTCAAGGAGCAGCAGCGGAGTTATCCACTGTTTCCTGGCCAATCGTTATCCTTCAACCAACACACAAAACAGATTATCTAGTCATTTATCTCAATATCTCAATGTTGCCACTGGGACCTTGCTGTGTGCAAAAAGACTGTCATATTTCCTACACTTCAAAGTGGCTACACTTCGAGAATATTTATTTGGCTGTGAAGCATTTTGGGACATCCTGAGGTCATGAAAGGTGCAAATGAAATGCAAACCTCTTTTTTTCATTTTTAAAGTCAGCCCAGAAAACAATCAATAAAATCTAGGTGAATGACTTTGTTTCATTTACTTGCGCTGAAATGCAGAATGGACACCAGGGTGGCAATGAAGATTTATTTCCAAACTTATAGTTAGCATCTCAGCACTAAAGACGATGAGGGGGCAAACCTGAATAGGTGGACAGCTGCATAATATTCAGCCTTTAAGTTACTTAAAAAGGCCATTTAAAACCAGGGGGATCGAGAACACACAGGCATTGAGAGATGGTGAAACAATGATGGAGACACTGCCTGTCGGGATGCCACATCTTTAGCAACCAAAATAAGGATTGTTGGGCGGGGGGGGGGGGTGGATGGATAGAACCACTCATCCAGTTCTCCACTGCATCTAAACATCATTTCCTAACAATCCACCACAACAGGCAGCGCAAGTACCAGCTTATGTTGTGACCCTCAAGCAATGAGCAATGCACTAAAAGTAGAGTTGTGGTTACGAGTGGAGTGTCACAGAGATCAGTGCAGGGACCTAAACTGTTTACAACTTCTTTAAATGACTTGGATGAAGGGATGGATGGGAAGGTTGCCAAATTTGCTGATGGCTCAAGGATAGGTAGGAAGTAAGTTGCAGAGAGGACATAAGGAGGCTACAAAAATATATAGATAGGTTAAGTGAGTGGGCAAAGATCTGGCAAATGGAGTATAATATGGGAAAATGTGGAACTGTTCATTTTGGCAGGAAGAATAAAAGAGAAGCATATTATCTAAAAGGTGAGAGATTGCAGAGCTCTGAGGTGCAACGGGATCGGGGTGTCTTCGTGCATGAATCACAAAAGGCTAGTATGCAGGTACATCAAGTAATTAGGAAAGCTAATAGAATGTTATCATTTATTGTGAGCAAATTGAATACAAAAGTAGGGAGGTTATGCTTCAGTTATTCAGAACACTAGTGAGATCACATCTGGAGTACTATGTACAGTACTGGTCACCTTATTTAAGGAAGGATATAAATGCATTGGAAGCAGTTCAGAGAAGGTTTACTGGATTAATACCTTGAATGGGCAGGTTGTCATATGAGGAAAGGTTGGATAGACTAGGCTTGTATCTGCTTGAGTTTAGAAGAGTAAGAGGCGAATTGATTGAAATATACAAGGGATCTTGACAGGGTGGATGTGGAGAGAATATTTCCTCTTGTGGGAGAATCAAGAACTAGGGGTCAATGTTTAAAAATAAGGAGTCGCCCATTAAAATGGAGGTGAGGCCAAATCTTTTCTCTGAGTGTTGTTCCTGAAAAGGCAGTGGAAGCAGAATCGTTGAATATTTTTAAGGTAGGGGAGATAGATTCTTGGTAAGCAAGGGGGTGATAGGTTATTGGGGTAGGTGGGATGCAGATTTGAGGTTACTATCAGATCAGTCCATGATTCCATTAAAAGGCAGAGCAGGCTCGAGGGGCCAAATGGCCTATTCCTGCTCCTTGTATGTCCTTAGAAACAAGAACATTCCAACTAATGGGAAAATAAATACTTCAAATAAAGCAGGGGACAGACCCAACACCATTAACTGCAGAATGATTGAAATTGTGATCCTAGTGTTATCACTTTATAACACTTTGAGGAATAATAACAATACTCTTGTCATTCATTTCTTTTAATGTTTGCTCATTTATATCTCCCATTCTTTTATTCTCCTCCAGTCAGAATGGGGAGTCTAGTCTGTAGATTTTAAGGTAGTTGAGTTCATCAGTGTTTGAACTTCTGCAGAGTAGCATTAATCATACCTATCACATTTTCATGTTCAGAGGAGTACTGCTATCAGGCAACAGACAATGGGCAGAATTTCACGAGCCCACAAGCATCGGGCATCATGGCAGGCGTGAGCGGACAATATAGCGGGAAGGCCAGAAATCGATTTCACGTCGTGAAACCAGCCCACAATTGTCCGCTCCACCCGTGAATGGTGGCGGGCCGCGTTTCCAGCCACTGCACATTGAGAACTTCATTGAATACATCTGCATATTATTATAAGCCAAACTTGCTTGATTCATCCCCTCTAAGCTGGATCATCTGAGCACGTCCACATGATTGCACACCGACGTTTCACGACAGCACTTATAAGTCGTGCACCTGGTGTGCCACACTTCAGGGAGAACTCGGAGATGACTGCATGGTGAAGTTGTGCAGCGCTCGCGAGGGTTGCTTGTTGGGCCTCAAGGTTGAGGCACCGCACATTCAGGTGAAGGCACAGGCAAGGGCTGCATTGCAGTTGAGTTGGGGGGGATGGGGGCAAGGGCTGCACTGTGGTTGATGGTAGTGCACAAGCATGTGCAGGGGTAGGGGAAGGGGGGGAATGGAAGCATTAGGGAAACCTTGTATAAAGTGACCATGCCTCTACAGTGGACTGCAGAACGGTTGGACGACTGAGCATGTTGTACAATCTCCTTGCGAAAGCTGGCCATGGTGCAGTCACTGGTGGCGGTGCTCACAGCTCCTTGCAATGTCATCATTCAGATTTGGGCCAATCACCTCATGGTTCAAGCTAACAGCGTAGCCTTGCAGTGCAGGTTAAGAGAATGCCTGCACCTGAGCTGAGAGCATAGTACGCAGTCCAGTGGGCAAAGCTGCTGCCAGTCAGTCAGGTGGAATGGAGGTGGGTGGGGTTGCAGGCAGCATTGCAGCGCACTAAACTCTGGCCATCCAAGTGGTGTCCAGCACTCTCTGGGATCTGTTAAGGGGTCTTCAGACTTAACCAAAAGAGATTCTTACTATACCCAAGCTAACCCATGCGTTTCATTCTTTCATCCTGCATAAGCAACACATCAGGATCCCTGGAGCCTGGTGGCCTAGCTGTTATGCCTCATGGCTTACAGAGAGTGGAGACGAAGGAGAACAGAGCGACGGAGGTGCCTTGCTGGGCAGAGGGAGGAGCAGCACCCTCAGGGAGAAGGGGCGGCTGTGGCTCCTGCATATGCCGCTGAAGAGCCACAGCCAACCATTGCTGGTTGGCACCTAGCTAGACTCAGGGTCTATAGATGGCACTTGTCATCCCTACAGATGACCAATGTCACCGAAGATTGCACATGTCCAGCGAACTGGTTGGTCACATTTGCCAGCTATTGCGGGATTTGGCATCATGGGGACATGGAGGGCATCCACTGACAGTGGTCGTGGTGTTCAATTTTTATTCCAGTGGCTCCTTTTAGGGCTCCACAGGTGATCCCTGTAGGATATTGCAAGCCTCCATGCACAAATACGTCCATGAGGTCACGGAGCCATCTTTGCGAAGGCACACAATTTTGTGCATTTCACCCCGGATCAGGAAAGCCAGGATGCAAGAGAGATTGGATTTGCTCAAATCTCAGCTTTTCAACAGGTGTAGGGTACCATCAACTGCACTCACATGGCGCTCAGATCTCCATGGCAACAAGTGGTCAACTACGTCAACCACAAGGGCTTCCATTCACTGAATGTTCAGCTGGTGTGCAACCCCCACAATGCATCCTGCAGTTTTGCGCAGTTCCCAGGGAGTGTCCATGGCTCCTGCATTCTCAGGTCTCAGATCCCTGACGTCTTCCAGGGTCCACAAAGGTGGCAGGGTCGGCTCCTTGGGGACAAGGGATACCCCAAAGAGGGAACAGCTGATAACACCTGTGCGGAAAACTCAGACTGCAGCTGGAACTCGCACCTTGGTGGAGCAAATCATTGGAACGTTGAAAAGGAACTTCCAGTGCCTGGACAGGAATGGTGGAGCCCTGCAATACAGTCCACAGAGGGTGTCACACATCACTGTCATTTCTGTGCCCTTCACAACTTGGTGCTGCAACTGGGAGAGGAACTGGAGGTCTCCTCCGATGAGGATGTCAACAGGGATGTGTGAGCGGAGGTCCTCGAAGGCAAGGATGACAGAAATAAGGCCATCAAATTGGCCAGACGAGGAAGGCACGCTCAGGAGGCCCTCATAGCTGTTAGATTCATGGAGGATGATGGCGATTTGCAATGAGGAGACACCATAGATCCCCACATTGCATCTGTGAATGTTTGACCCCTGTGTGGCTGACAGCAGTGCACATACCCTCTGTGATAAGGTTCTTGTCATGGAGACGCAGAGGATGCCCATAGTCCCTACATTCCAGGAGGATGACGACAATATGCAACACTCCACAGATCCTCACATAGGTCATATGAATGTCTGACTCCTGTCTGGCTGATGGCAGTTCACTTGCGTTCTGTGAACAGGGTCATACCATGGAGATGCAATGGGGAAACTTTAACTTCTCTTGATCCCTTCAGGACCACACTGTCACCAGACACAGGTGGTGATGAGATGTGAGGGGTCAGCCACACTTCAAAGGTGCTGGGAGCACACAGAAAAAAATGAAGGAACTCTGTGCCTAGGCCCGTTCTGGCAGCAAAGATAAGCTGATGTAACCAGTGACAGTGAAGGGACGCCCCATCAATGTGTTGGAAAGGTTGCACAAAGCACAGGGAACGGGCCCTGAACTAAGACACCTGCATTTATCTTGTGCAAGGACCAAGATTTCACATCTGAGTAACACAAACAATGCTCTTCAGAACAAGGAGCCATAGGTCTTGGGAGTTTATTATCAAAGTAAACATTATGTACAAGTGATTAATACCCACGTCCAGGCTGTGCAAATACACCTTCTTAATTTTCATAACCTTGCCACTACGTCTTGGTGATCCCCCGACATCCACAGCAGAGATGGAGGCAGCCTGCTGATTGCTACAACCCATCTGCAATGACCTTGATGGGTGTCCTCAGGAGGGTCAAGACCTGGAGAGTCATGATCTGCTTTCGGGATCCTGTTGTGTGGCTGTGGCCACCCTCCTCTGCCTGTGGAGCTGGAGCTGCTCGGGTCACAGGAAGAGGGGATTCACATGGGCCAGACATGCCCAGAATCCCCCAGGGTGTGCGCTTACTGATCCTCCTCCCTATGGGTGCCCAAAGGTCCAGGACTGACCCCTTGAGGAAATAGAGAAGCTGGAGTGAGATTGAGCTGCCCTGCATCCCTCTCACATTGACATCGTTGGAGGCCATCAGGAGGCCATGTCAACGACGGAGTTCAGCCTGCACAGCAGTGCAGGACTGATGTCCTGGACCAAGGTCTCCATGGCGGCTGCCATCCTACCAGTGTTGACCTTGTTGCATCGGAATGCTGTCGTTATCACCTCAGACTGAAGGTGGACTAGCTCCTCCAATGTGCCTTGCAATCTGAGGAAAGCAATGGACATACCTTCCTGATGTTGCCGAGCTTGCCTTTGCAGTTCCAGCAACTGAGGTATAACTGAGTCCAAAGGCTCCTCAGATTCAGCAGATTTCTGGTCTCCAGCAGTCGTCTAAGTGCTGGAAACCTGTGAAGTCCTTGCCTCCAGTGCCTGTGGATCAGACAGTACGATGTGTTCAGCAGACTGTGATCCCAAGGCTACTCTAACGCTTGGTCCCACCGAGATGTGTCTGTGCTGGAGGAGGGTGTGGGTGAGCGCTGTGATGGGTCTTCAATGAGGGTTTCAGCAGATTTCACTTCTGAGTTGCCTTCAGGGCTTGAGTTGAGGTCTTGGGCTGTGGGCTCCCTCAGCTGTTTCCCAGATGTGCCTGCGAAAGCAAGGAGGGATAATTAGTGCATGGCATTGGCCTGTGAAACAGGACACGTCACTCACAGGAGGGTTATCTGATGGATGTTGCACTGCTGGATCTTTACTTGGTTGAGCACCGCCGACCTCACCATCAACACAGAAACGGTCCAGATTGTCACCAGCCAGCAGCTGCATGACTATTATCAAAATCTGATAGGGACATTGATTTCAGGCATTCCTCCACCAGTCTGCAACCTCTCCCTTTTGTTGTGTGCCAGCGTGTCCTACATGAATACAGATGGAGAGAGTATAAGCAGGATGCCTGCATGGCCAGCTGATAAGAATGCTTGGCACTTGTGGCTCGTGAGTGGTGCCATGGACGGGATGAGGACAATGAAGGTGTGAGAGAGAGTGAATGGTGACGTCCCTTGAACTGGTAGTGAGTGAGATCCCTGTGGATGTGTGATGGGTTTGAGACTGTGAGTTGAGAGTGATGAGAAGAGTGAATTACCCTGGTTGAATGGAGATCATTCATCCTCTTTTGGCACTGGGTGGCTGCCTTCTTTCACAGGGCATTGGCACTGACCACTGGTGATGCTGCTGCCCTTCTTACAGCAAGAGTTGGGGTAGAGGACATCATGGTGGGCCTCCACAGCATTGAAAAGGCGTTCCAGGGACGCGTCACTGAATTGGGCAGTCTTCTTGCCTTTCAGGGCCATGTCCTCTGTGCAGCAGTCCTGGGCTGGAAGCATTAAGAGGTGTACGTGCAGCTGCACTTTAAATATGGCATCCAGCGTGAGGAAGTGGCAAGGTGGTGGTGTGATGGGCGAATCAAAGGCCATCTGCCAGTGAAACAGCGTTTCCCAGGAATGCATGATTAATGAGGTGGGATTGGGTTGATACAGTGTGAAAAGCCGCCATTGCGGCCAGCAGGTAAAACGTTCTTTTAACCCACCTACTACCGCACCTAGTGCAAATCAGGGACGATTCCGCCCAACATTACTATACAAGACTACAGAATGAATTCTAGCAAGGCAATCCAATTTTGAAAATAATTACACATCTATAATAAAGTCTACTGAAGATGGCTAGTTATTGACTAAAATATAAAGGACAGGTTCAATTTAATTGATTTAGTCTGTAAACATTCTAGATACAAGATTATAACAATTAGGACTTTGCCACAGAAACAATACTCAGTTTATGTTATACAATAACAAGCTCATTTAAAAGTGTACGCATCCTAAAATGTCAGCAGTTATAATCTCTCCATGCACATTAAACTTCTGGTAAAATTAGCTTGTGTTCAGAATGGATGTAACCATTATGAAGGTTTGAGAGAATGTTTTGATACATAATTAAATTTCATAATAAAGGCAACAAAGTGCTAAATCACTTTATGCATTTGCTGCAATAGTGGATAAAGAGGCGTTAAATTATCTAAGAGATATTTTTGTTGGCTGCTTTAATATATTCACACTTCCAGCAAATTGTATTCTTTCTAGACAGCTGATGCAGACCACACCTCCAAAATCAGTTTCCCTCACTGTGAAGCTCTCCAATGTATAAAGCAGGCTGGGTTAGTAAATAATGCAGCTGAAAGCAAGATGATTGCATGAAATGCATTTCAAAATAAGGGTCCTGTGTTGCAAGAATGAGTCACAATTAAACAGCAAGTGCAATTTGACAAAGAGCTATGGGATCCAGATAGACACATTGAATGATCAGAGACTGGGTGGACTAAATTGCCCATTTCCATGGTGTAATTCTCTGTAATATTACTTAAAGGAGAAATAGAAGTACAGATAAAGCAAAGTATCAACTGAAAAAAAAAATTCCAACCAAAATTTAAAAACAGATATAGCCAGTTTTAAGAAGTTTACATCTACAGGCCAGGTTATCTGTAAACAACACCACCTCTGCTTCTGTAGGCTGCTAAACAGCCAATGAGGAGGCAGTGAGTTAGCCACTAGATCCAGGGGAAAATTAGAGAAAATTTGGGATCTTAAAGCTTGTGCTACCTGTACACAATTTAATGACCTGCACTCCAGGCCAGCAGGACATGATAAAGCTTTGTAAAAATCATGCACAACAATAAGCATTGAAGAATCAAAACTTAGCACCTTACAATGTATACTGATATTCAGACAGTTTGCTTTGTATCATTCACAGTCCAGGAAGTCCCAAACAGTGGGTTGCGACCCTGGACAATCATTTGGGACCAGGGGCTCCAAAGTAGTAATGGCGACTGTGGAGTGGAGGTTTTGGCAGGACCGTCCTTTGATCAATACTAAGGCAACATGTGCATATGATTCTTAGCTCCAAGGCTCCAGAGTTTTCAAAATGGTTGTGGACAAAGCCACTGGCCCCTGCTCAACAACACCACCAACTCTCCCTAATCCCTTTCACTCTGTGGTCATACCAATTTTCAAACATTAAAATGGGATTGGCTTGACAAGATGTGATGAGTGGAATGCCACAGGGATCAGTGCTGGGGCCTCAATGATTGACAATTTATATCAATGACTTGGATGAAGGAACAATGTATGGTTGCTAAATTTGCTGATGACACAAAGGTAGGCAGGAAATTAAGTGGTGAAGAGGATGTAAAGAACTTGCAAAAGGATATAGATAGGTTAAATGAATAGGCAAAAAAATTGGCAGATGGAGTATAATGTGGGAAAATGTAAACTTGTTCACTTTGGCAGGAAGAATAGAAAAGCAGTATATGATTTAAATGGGAAGAGATGCAGAAGCCTGAGGTACACAGAGATCTAAGTGTTCTGATATATGAATCATAAAAAGTTAGCATGCAGGTAAATGGAACGTTGTCACTTATTGCGAGAGAAAAGGAGTATAAAACTAGGGATGTTTTACTGTAGTTGTACTGGGCGTTGGTAAGACCACATCTGCAGTAGTGTGTACAGTTTTGGTCTCCTTATTTAAGGAAGGATCCATACGTGTTAAAAGCAGTTCAAGGGGGTTCACTTGACTGATAGCTGGGATTGCGAAGAGGGATTGGGGTGCAGGGTGGGGAGGTGGCAGATGGGTTATCTTGTGACGAAATGTTGGACAGGTTGTGCCTGTATCCTTTGGAGTTTTAGAAGAACGAGAGGTTATCTTATTGAGATGTGTAAGATCCTGAGGGGACTTGACAGGGTGGATGCGGAGAGGATGTTTCTCCCTGTGGAAGAGACTAGAACTAGGAGACCACAGTTTAAAAATAAAGGGTCTCCCATTTAAGATTGAGCTGAGAAGAATTTTCTCCTTTCCAAGGGTTGTTAGTCTTGGGAACTCGCTTCTCCATGGAGTGGTGGAGGCAGTGTCATTGAATATTTTTGAGGTAGATTGACTCCCTTGTCAGTCAAGAATCTAAGAGTATTGGGCATAGGCAGGAACGTGGAGTTGAGGTTATGATTGTCGGTCATGATCTTCTTGAATGGCGAAGCAGGCTCAAGGGGATGAATTGCCTACTCCTGCTCCTGATTCATATGTTCGTTTGGGTCAAAGTGGGAATAAGTTTGGGAAGCACTACTATAGTCATTTACAGAACTCAATATTTTTATTTAATGCCCATTAAGACTCCTAATGAGTTGTCATCTGATCCCAAATTATCTTGTACACGGACCAGCAGTTACTGAAGAAAGGAACACACAGAACAGAAGAGCTGCACTCCCATAATTACCTCTATGTGCAGCAAAGATGATATCCTCCGCAATTAACTGAAAAACAGATTCTGAATGGATGTCAGTTAGGCAAATTCAAGTTTGCTGTACACTGAATCAACTAAAAGCAGGCTTTTCTTTCCCTTTACCGCAGCTCTCCATTCCAAGCAGGGTTCAGATGACATTAAAACCAAAAGATTCAAATTCAAGTGATCAGAAACAAACACAATCAAATATTGAGTTTAACCCTCTCATTTTGTTTTACTTCACATTTCTCACGTCTCAGGTTTGAGTCACAGCAGAGATTTTAAATTTGCTTATTTATGTAACATGAGCTTTTTCACTTTTCACATACTATTGATGTCTTTCTTAGATCCAAAAAGCCTCTCCGCAGATGCTGTCAGACCTGCTGAGTTTGTCCAGGTATTTTTATTTTTGTTTTGGATTTCACCCATTCCAGGAGAACAATCTGAATTTGAAAGTTTCTTACCCTTTCAAAATAATGAATATTATTTTCAGCCGCATTTTGGAAAGCAGATTGCAAGTCACTCCGCATGTTGTTAGACCACCTTTCCCAGTCTGCTTTCAAATCGCTATTGGCACATTCTACTTTATCCTCAAGTCGTCCAATATCCGCCTGAAGCTAAAATGAAGTTATTCACATTAATATGTAAGTATGCCTGGAATGTTAAGTTGATTTTAGCCGACTAAACAAAAAAAAAACAAGAACAGGAAAATATTTAAAAAGTACCAAATTAATTAATCATAAAAGGAGACATATAGTGAAGTGATCAATTCACAAATTAATAAAACCTCATATATATGGATGTGTTAAGCCTTTATGGCCATCACACTACAACAGCTGTAGTAAATTGAAAATGGCACGTTCATTATGAATAGCTACAATTACATCAGCTTAGCAAAACCAATGAAATTCTTCACATAATTAAACCTCAAGACGTGCACTTTAGCACATTTAGAATATATTTTTGTACTTAAAACATATCCAAAATGAATTTGCCCCCTGCTAATAATTTTTTGACTGCTTTATTGAAAACATTTAAAATGTCACTAGTTCCAAATTTGAAGCATAATCCTTGCACCCAACAGCAAGAATCAAAGATCTTCCAAGGTTCCACTTTCATTTCCTCTAACTTATTCGGCCAAAATTTTTAGCAAAGTCAAAGTCAGATTAATTGGAATCCATTTCTCCATTCTGTCCCATCTGTTGACATTTTACTTGATTCAGTAAATCAAAGTGCCAAGGTTCTACCAAGACTTTCATGCTTCGCCCACTGATACAAGTTACCAGATTGATAGTACATGGTTTCATGCAAAAGGCATGAGTGTGCTTCTTGAATCCAATTGTTAATTTGTGCCTTTTGGGGGAAAAAGCCCCAACTAACCCTATGAGCAATTCAAAGATAGAAGATGACCTTCCCTTGTTCCAGGCTACACAAAGCTACTTTCAGTGGTCAGGTCCTGGTGCAGTATATATGATGCAGTATATATGCTTTTACTAAGTATTACTATCTTTACTTTCTGTTACAGTCCAAGAGCTTTGCCACAAGAATGGTCCAGGTGCAAGTCCTCAGAAAGCTTACTTCCAATTGAAGTACAAAATTGGTTAGCTTATACTGAAGTCGAACAATTGAAAAATATCAGATCCACATTCCACAGGCTTAGCCTGCCTGCCTTATTCTAATTGAAATTCACCAAATACAATCTCTCCTACTTAATTTCACAATCTGACCTTTTGTGACTTGGAGAAGGCTCGCAATAGCGTAAGTGTGCTCATTCTGCCCTGACTCCATGCCATATTGACAGAATTACCTGGGAAAACTCAGCAGGTCTGGCAGCATCGGTGGAGAAGAAAAGAGTTGACGCTTCGAGTCCTCCTGACCCTTCGACAGAACTAGTTCTGTCGAAGGGTCATGAGGACTCGAAGCGTCAACTCTTTTCTTCTCCGCCGATGCTGCCAGACCTGCTGAGTTTTTCCAGGTAATTCTGTTTTTGTTTTGGATTTCCAGCATCTGCAGTTTTTTTGTTTTTATCCATGCCATATTGGTTAGGTGACATCTGAGACAAGTATCAAGCCCATTGTTTATATAAACTGTGGGGCCTGAGGCAATGAAGGGCAGGGATTGGGAGAGGGGGTGGTGACTCACGTCTGTTTCAGGATTGGTTCTAACACTGCAACACAACTAAGAGCCACGCATGCAGAAATCAGTTTCCCCAGTCAAACTGCATCTAAACCAACAGTCGTTTCAGTGCCCTGCTGATTTGGAAGTGTCGTGCATCTCCTTCAGGTAAATTGTATGCACGGCTTGAGCGTGGCCTCTTTTTGCACAGCATTCGAAGATTAGGACTACTCAAGATTTTGTTAAAAGGTCAAAGGAGGGCCCAAATCAAAAATGCATAGCACCAATTGTATAATGCAGCATATTTAGTCCACATTAAGTATTTCGGGCTCTGGCATCTTCACCTCAAATCACTGACTTCCTCATTTTTTACTGAATAGATCAGCAGTGGGATGCACACATGCTACACCCATTATATATTTCATCGAACCAGTTCCCAGTGTGAGCATAGGTCTAAAATGGCAGGTCTTCATGGGAATGGAAATGGGCCTTTTAAATTGGGAGACTGATCATCATGAGCAAGCAAATTTAAACACATGCTTCTATTAGAATTAACAAAGTACTAGAAATGTGAAATTAGAAAAAATTGCTAGCAATGCACAGGTCAGTCAACATTACGATTCCCATCAGCCACAAAATCCATCTCACTCAACCCAAATGCACCTTTGAATTAATTAGTCAATTAATCAGTTATTTTTGAATGAATGAGTGACAATTTCATTGAAACTTTTACAAAAAGATGTTAAAACAAGAAGTTTCTTACATAAAATTGGCAGAGACACCATTTTATTCAACTGCCGGATACTAGTAGTGCAATAATGCATGACAAAGGAAGGGCAGCATTTACCACCCAATCTCATTTCTGTTCTGGCCACTGACATTTGGATAGGGGAACTGAAATAGGAAGCCTAGCCACCTGCTAGAAACAGGCAGGTATCTTAGCACATGAACACTGGGTTCCTAGTATGACATTAAGAATCTGGCACAATTTTGAAATGGATGGTGCACACACACATTGGTACTTGATACTAAGCAACCTAACCAGTGATCCTCAAGGGGCTGCTGCAGGCCATAAAGAAAATATTTTGAAGAGCTTGTAAATAATTTTTATGGAGTCAGGTGCAGTATATACCACTAGCAGCTCACTGATTATGTATATTGCCAACATTTGTGATAATGCTTCAAAAGTAAATAAATGGCTGTAAATTACTTTTGTGACACAGAGGTCATCAAAAGCCCTATATAAATGCAAATTTTTAATATTTCAATAATATTCACCAAGGCTCCTTTGACAGCATTTTTCAAACATTTGACCGCCTACCGCCTACCGCCCTGAAGGATAAGGGCAGCAAATGTATGGGAATAGCATGACCTGCAAGTTCCCCTCCAAGTACTCTCAATCTCAACTTGGAACTATATTCCCATTCCTTCATTGTTGCTGCGTAGAAGTCCTGGAAACCCCACCCTAATGGCACTGTGGGTACACCAACACCATATGCACTCTAGCAATTCAAGAATGCAGCTCACCACCACCTTCTCAAGGGCAATTAGGGATGGGCAATAAATGCTGGTCTTGGAAATGACACATCCCAACAACTAATAAAAAAATAACAATGTTGCAGATCCCTGACCACTTCTGTTAAGCAAGCCTCCCTGCCTCCCATCCAATGGAAGTGATCACATGATTATGTACCCTACCATTTCTTAAAAAAAAGTCCATTCATGTGAACAAGATCAGACAACAGAACTAATTTAATACATCTTAATGTGGGCTACCTATACTCAAATACATAATACACTGCAGTTAAAATATGCACAGATGCACAGTAGAGGGGTGGTGTGGCACAATACTATGTTGAAACAAGCTACACAATCTGCATATACTTAGCTACTGAGCTCAGTCACTCCATCCTTTGGGGATACAGAACACAAACCATATGCGTTCCAAAAGAAGAGGGGAAAAATCTGAGAGCAGTCGCCTGGTTTGTCTCCCAGCATTTATTGAAAACAGCACCTGGCAGAAAGAGAGACCCACCTAACCAGCTTACATGGTATGTGGCAGGAGACCTGCTTTTTAAACAAAAAAGAGAATATTGTTGCTAAAGATGCAGTCCCCACTTTACCAAAATGTGCTTTAATAATTTTACCTTACTCTGGCCTATATTTTGGTTATGTAGTAACATGGAATCTTGCCAGGCAAAGTTCCATTAGAATATTTGGTATTTTGGTTAGAGTGCCATCTATTGATGATTAGTAACATTGGGTAGTAGTGTTCTGACAAAACTGAATCAGAAACCACCAACCCCCATGCATCTTATTAAATGCATTAAATAATTTAAAGGAGGGCTTGCATTTATAGAGCTCCTTCCACAAACACGGGATGTTCTAAAGAGCTTTGCAGCTAATGCATTATTTCTGAAGTACAGTCATTGTTGTAACGGGGAATGTAGGAAATGTGGCAGCCAATTTGCACAAAGCAAACTCCCACAAACAACAATGGGATAATACCAGATAACACGGTTTGTATGTTGATTGAGGGATAAATGTTGAGCAGGACACCAGGGATAACTTTCCTTCTCCAAAAATAGTGCCATAGGATCTTTTACGTCCACCTGTGGTGGCAGATGGGACCTCGGTTTAATACCCAAAAGATGGCACTTCAGACAGCACTACTCTCTCCCAGTACTGCACTGCAGTGTCAACCTTGATGTTTGTGCTGAAGTCCTGGAGTGATAATTGAACTCTCAACCTACTAACCGAAGTGACAAGAGTTCTACTAATTGAGTAATGACTGACACACAATTGTTCACAGGTAATAGGGCAAATGAATGTTAGGTTAAGGATCATTATAAAATATCTAATTTGCACATTTAAAAAATAAAATTAAAAGTAGTTAGTTTACAAGCAGGTGAGGAAAATTCAATAATCTTAAGTAAAAGCATTAAATTAAGTAGAATTATTTAAAATAAAAGCAGGTAAACCGGTTTGGTAAAGAAGAGCTTTTAGTAGAAGCAAAGTATAGAAGTAGGGTAGTTGCAAAACAATATACACGCACACGACCAGACAAAGTAAACAATGTAGAATTTTGTGTGCGCAGATCAAAAAATAAACAGCAAGAAAGATTTCAGTTCATGAGCTGAAATCTATTTTCTTATATCTCTGCTTCTAATAAAACAATTTTGAAGCACTATTTTTTGATGTAAACGTTTTTGCAAATTTCACAAAAATGTAAGGATATGGCATGGATTTTGGGGTCAGTCGTGTGGTCACTTTGATACACTGTTTGGATACAAATCAATACACATAAGAAAGAGGTAGTTTTAATTTTGATAGTGTAAATTACATTTCTTACGAAGTTTAAAATTTGAGGTTTGGTTCCTGATAATTTCTCAAAAGGGAATGTTCATTTTAAAAGGTTTGACAACAAATGGCACTAATTCAAATGCTGCAAGCGTTTGTATTTGTAAGTCTGTTCCCAAAATATGAGGCTAAGCTCAAAACCTTGACAAAGTTTGGCAGAAGTCAAATTTTTGGCCGAGTTAATAAACCTGGGATAATTCTAAATGAAACGGGTCAGACACAATTTAGTGGGTTACTTTAGGGACAGTAAAATGTTGTTTGAGAAGAAGATAAGGAATTCAAACATGCCAATACCTGATTTCTGTTTTAAAACTGTTATGAGAATACTTTATTAGATTTTAAATTCTCTCCAGGCAACCTGAACAAGATAAAATGGTAGCTGTTGCATGTGTAAAATGGTATGAGGCAAGTAGGAGAACGAGTTAGGGAAATAAGACACAATATACAAACTTTTTAAAGGGAAGTGAATTTGATAATCTGGCCATCAGCTGAGACACTGGAAATGCACAGGGGGAGATAGCAAGGATCTAGAGGCAGAGATCCTAATTGACATGGAATAGTTAATACGGCCTAAAGAGCAAGGAAACATTATAAATGAGCAAGACAATAGAGAAACTGTCATCAAGAGAACCTTAGGATGATCATGGTCAAGGGAAAAAACTTAGAGGTAAAACTATGTGGAATCTGTAGCTTAGAAATTGAACTGTAAGGAGAAATAATACTTAACAACAAATTACCACAAGATGGATATAGGTAAAGGGAAAGCTGGAAAAAGGCTAAATAGATGTATTACCGATTGTATTAATGTGCCTGCGAGCTACAAAAAGTAAGACCACAGGGTTAACACTATGATGACTGACAGAGTTAAGCGGCTCCCAGAGAGAACCATCACTGGAAGTGAAGATACTGAGCAATTGAAAGATAGGATAAGAAGGTGCATTGTAGAATTGTGTCAGCAGTTTAAACGAATTGAGGTCTGACATGGGACAGCAGCAGGAGACAGTAGACTGGAAGGAGTGGAGGAGGCCTATCCAGATGGATTCAGATCAGGTAACTCAGTTCACAGGAAGAGTCATTAAATAAATGTATAAATTTAAATATAAACAGAAAATCCATTCCTTACCAGCCACAGAGCTCGGGCATGGTGGAAAGGATAAACAATCTTAAAAAAAACATCAATCACAAAAGCAATTCAAGAGACAGGAAACAGCCCAATATTCTAATGCGCCTTAGGGCTACCCCAAGCAGGAACAACAGGTTCACCCCATTTGAAATAATGACAAGGAGAGCAATGCAGTTACCCGAGGAATCATAGTAGGAGTGGGAGATGTAGGACCACTAAAACGAAGGATGCGAGACTGTGAGGGAAATAAATAAGCAACTGCATGAGTTAAGGAAGGAAGTCAGAGACCAACAGGTGATGGTCAAACAGGCATGGACCATACGAGGTCATTATGACATGCGCACTTGTAGATATGAAAACGGGAAGTAAATAGAGGCATTACACACAGTTAAAGATACATGACAATTGACCAAGCAGTGACCCGGAGAACGAGAGCCGATATAAATGTCTCCACAGATCTACAATCCTAATCGTGGGTGTATCAGTACTGGTGACAAGGTTGAGGATCATCACTGCTCATCCCGCACTGCATTAGGAACTTTGGTACAGCACGGACAGTGCCGAATGCGACAATCAACAGGGAATGATAAATGTAACAGTAGGAGAACAAGTGCTTTTGAATTGTAGTAAGGGTTTGCTTCAGATCGGAGGGAGGTCCGCCACCATCCAGCCACCTTCTACATCTACTTCCACAGTCCGAGTAGAGATAATTGAAGCCCCTCAAACCACACCAACTGACCCACCTTGTCCGACTATGCATCCAGGACCGATGAATGGTTTGGTACTTGTTAATCAGAAGTTTTGTCACAAGCTGGTACCCGTAGTCTTGAACAAATCCAGAATTGCCCCTCCCCAGTGGTGCTCAAACCCATATTCGAGCGCTATATATGGGCCAGCTGATGACTGAATTCAACGGTGGGATGTGATCAGGTTTGGGAAGGAACCGCATTAAGTATAGCTTGATAAATGATGCCACTACGATATTCAATACAGGGACATCAGTGGTTGATTCAGAACCTGTCAAATGTTGACCAGAAGGTCCAAACCCTGAGCTTTAAGCTTAAGGAGATTTTCGAGCAGGGACAGGGAATTCATAACACCCAATTAAATACAGACCAGAACGTGACACGGTTAATCCAAAGCCTGGCTACCGTGCCCGAAAGTCATGCAGGGCCTATCAACAAACTGATTGAAATAGGGGAAAATATTTCAGATGAAGCAAGCAGAAATGATGTTTACTGCGCCTATGGATCTTGAGCACTGGAACAAGCCTGAGAGAATTTAAGACAGATTAATGAAGGGATAGTTCCTTTATGGATAACCAATAAGCATTTATTTAATCTTTCACCACACAAGGATCATGACTTGACCAGTTGCCAGCTCAGAGGTCTAACACACGTATATAGAATGAATGTTAAATGTATAGTGAATAGTAATATGCTAGTAGGCATTGTATTAGTAATAACTGTCATACCTATGTCAACAACCGGCAGGACATTATATAGAGTAGAAAATATTAGGGTTATATGGGAGAATTACTATATTAGGTATCATCACATTCCACCATATTCAGTAGACATAGAAGGGAATATAGTTAGCAACACATTTGAAGGGTGCAGGATAGAGGCCACCGCAGTAGTATATGCACACCCAATATATAAGACAGATGAAGCTAAGTGGATTTAAAACAGCAGCAAACTGTACAATGGAAACGATATGGGCTGCAAAAGAACCGACGCATGTTGCATATGCAGGGAATGGGAGATATTGTATCACCACATGGCAGGAAAGAATCCAGTATGGGGGTAACCAGATATGCTCCATCCACAATCATTCGGTGTGCCTACACTCACAGATGCCAGCAAGGGTAGGGAAGGTGGAACTGGTTGAAATATACAAGAGAGGAACGACTGCTATTCAGGTCAAGGAAAGCCTTAAGGATAACCTGACACAGTATTTTGAACCAGTTGTCCTGTGAAATTCCCTTATTACCAGAGCACCTAAATGCGAATCGGAGACAGGCTCAACAGATATACAGAACTTACTATAAACTGCAGCAAGTTAGAGCCCTAAAAGAGGATATCGAGCAAATAGGTTCCTCCATATGGTGGTGGCGGAACTGGGGCTCAAACGTACAGATACACCCCTGGATTCAGATTATCTCTCTTGCCCTAGTTATACTTCAACTGATATTGATTATGTATCTAACATACTTGATTCATCACACCCGGAAGTCACAAAAAACGTGGCGCTGGGGGAGTTTTAACAGGTGGAGAAGGAATCTGGTAAGCCAGAGGTTAGGATTAAAGGACCAGATGATACAGATGGTCTGACCAGTACCCGTACCCTTTACATGCCAAAACTGGATACCTGGCTAGTATCAATGGGCGGCGGCACGTAAAGGGGGCGGGGGCGGAAAATGGACAACACCACTGTAGTTGGCTACCTTGGGCTAAGCCAAGGGCCAAAAGAGGGGACTGTTAGGGGGAAGAAAGTAAGAATTTATGGTCAGGGAGAATTTATTGAAAAGGAATGAATTACTTAAAAATCTCCAGGCAACCAAGGCTACCAAGCACATTGGTAGTCAAAGGTTACCAGATCGACCTTGCACAGTCTTTGGGCCTGCAAACAACAAAAAGGCCTTGGAGCCGGACTGCAGTCAGAGCATTGGCAATAACAACTAAGATGAAGTGTGCTCTTCAACAGATAGGGGAAGAACAGATGGTGCTAGTTTAGGTAGGAGGTCTCTGCCTGGGTGAAAAATAGGGACATACGATGCACGTACCTGTTACCAGAGATGTCAGTTTAATGTAAACCTATATGTTGACAAGATTGGAATCTGGAAATTATTTTTGTACGTGACCAATAATGTATAAATATGTTGAACACATGTAATTTAGCAGAGTACTGTCTCAAGCTGTACTGGGATGGTGCTCTCCTTGCAATTGCTCGACTAAACGATTATGACCTGTCCTTGAGACTCCTGTGGTCTGTTTGTCAAAGTGACCACAACGGTCAACAACAATGTTCTTTGTGGGCTTCTGGAACGGAGACTTACTCAAAACTGGCACCTAATTCAGCACATGCACTCTGCCTAGGACCTGTGAGAGGGATAAGAAACATCGAGGCTCTTCAACCAGATTGAAGGATCCTCTCAGATGCACAGAGTAATCCAGAAAGTATAAACAGGAAGTAAAAATTACATTTAAATCATACACAGAAAGAAAAATGAAGATTAGGAAAGATAGAATTGAGAGAGGAAAGACAGACAGATAGAAAAAGACAAAAAATAAATAATTTTTAAAAATCTTCAATACAAATTAACTTCTAAAGGAATGAGACTTCACACTTGTAAAATTAAAGCTATAGGCCAGAGAGGTGATTTAGCAATACAGGATACATATTATGCAATTAAAAATTCACTTATTCCTGAATTAACAATTTCCAACTTTTCCCCCCTGGTGTCTTTAGTGAGGAATAGTGAATGGTACTGCAACTTCACTCCACTGCATTTCAGTGCTGAGTTGACAAGAACAGTTGCAGTGCGCCCCAGTAATGTGTATCTGCCATCAACTTCCATTTTTGTGTTTAACTGTGCAAATGTGTATCCTGGAAGTTGCTGTCTGATTTACTCCATAATGATGCAATGAACACAGACAGCCTCACCGTTATTACTAACACAAAATACAAGCCATTATAAACAATGTACAACCAAAAGCAGTTGGCAATGGTATCATATACAATGTCACTTTAGAGGTATTGTATCGAATTGCGATCCTAAATTGGAAACACCAGCCAATAAGTAAAATGTGATGTTAAGTTCCAACTGTCCTGAATCTTCTTCCCTTTTGAACCTTCCCTCAAGATTACACTAACTGTTCCTTCCAACTCCAAAGCTATAAAAAATGTTTATTGAAAACATGCACTCTATTTACAGTCTTTCAAAGTGCCTTTCAATCTCATTTATCATTTCCCTTATGCACTTTTTTACATTTTGATATTTCTTTACTGAAAATTTACATTTTCTTGTTCGTTTCATTTTAATATACACAGGAATAATTAGAAAAGTAGGGTGCCTAAAGAGAGACATTACAAACCCTTCTCTCTCATAATGGGCATGACATTGCAGTTAAGGTTTCTTATGTGAATAATGAATTTAACAGGGGCTGTGACACATATAGGGAGAAAGCTCATTCAGATTCAATAGGATTTAAAATTTAGATCCCGTAGCCTAATTTAAATCCACAATCACTTTTAATTACTGGAGTCATGTCTGGTGTCAGTACATTTAAAAACAAATTAAGGTTAAGATTTTTTTTAGCTGCTAGGTGGCTTAGTTTATTTATTGCAGTTATTCAGATATTGCAATCTGTTCACACAATGCTTTTGTTCTCACTTCAGATTTGCAATTTAAACAGACAGAAAAGCGTCTTAAACCACTCTGACTGCGAACAGTGCTGTCATTCGATGCCCAATGCCTACAACACAATTGAATCACTGCAGCGTACTCAGTTGCAGGAAAATACAGATGAACTCCCCTGCTCAATAGTGAGATTTAGAGTGCATATTGCCAAACTCACTGCTGCAAGGAAATACAGGCTCCTGAAGCTCTCCCTTGATATATTTAAAATTATTTTTCTTTAAAGCAAACTTTTGGCTGAGAAATCTTGGGCTGAGTTGTTACTGCATCTGTGGTTTTTGTGAAATAGCATGATTCCATTAAAGTTAATACTGAATTTTGTTTTTAGCTCCTTGATAGGATGTAGGATGGCTGGCAAAGCCAGAATTTATTGTGCATTCCTAATTGTCATTGAAGTGATTGTAGTTAGCTGCTTTCTTGAATACAGCTGAGTGTTTTGCTAGGCCATTTCAGTGTTAAGAGCCAACCACATTGCTGTGAGGCAGGACATACAGGTAAGGACAGCTGATTTCCTTCTCTAAAGGACATTAGTGAACTAGGTGGTTTATTTTTGAACAACAATCAAGTAGCTCCAAGGTCACAAGAACTGATCATAGATTTTTAACCCAGATTTAGTAGTACTGAATTGCTGTTGTGGCAGCATGTGAACTTATGTCTCTGGGTCATTAATGCAGGCCTCTGGATCCCCAGTTCAGTAACACACCATCCTAATGCACCCCAATCTCATCATAAGAATGAGGGATATTGGGATTGTTTGAATTTCTATACAGCACTTTGGATAGATGCACCACTGATATGAGCATACACAGCAAAACCTATCCAGAATTGACTTATCAATTGAATTTGGTCTTTCAAGATGGATTGCACAAATCAAAACTACATCCAACACCGTGTTTTGTTGTGGAGACACTGCTATTGTTAATGGAACAACCATTCAGGTTTTGTTCATTTGCTAGTTTTTTTTGCAGGGGGAGGTGGGGGGAATGAGCGCAAATATTTACACGAATATCTCAAATTTTAATCTATCTCCATAACCAGTGAGCTTAAAAAAGCACTAATTTTTGCATTTTCGCCACACAATATTTAATAAGCAGAAAGAATCATAAAATCCAGTTTCAAAAATTCTTTAATACATTAACCTTAGGAGTTGGAGCTATCAAATTTACTCAAGAACAGTTCCAGCATGGTTAAGTATGACTCAGCTTGCAGTTTTATTAACCACAGAGTAGTCCCTTCAAAGAAAGTTAGCTAAAATATATTAAATTTCAAAAATCAGCATAGATATTTGAAGTAGATAGATAATTAGATACTAGAGCTTTTAATCTAAGATGAATGGGACACCAAGTTTAAAAAAGTTGGAAAGATATTTTCATCTGAGTTAAGCAACAAACACACACATATAAATTTTCAGGTCATCTGCCCCACACACTTACAAAATTCTGTCATTTCGTGCCAGATTTTTCTGACTTCTGATTTTAAAAAAAATTCATTTGTGTGATGTGGGCTAGGCCAGCATTTTATTGTCCATCCCTAATTGCCCTTGAGAAGGTGGTGCTGAGCTGCTTTCTTGAACCGCTGCAGTGCATGTGGTGTAGGTACATCCACAGTGCTGTTAAGGAGGGAGTTCCAGGATTTTGACCCAGAGACAGAGAAGGACCGGCAATGTATTTCTAAGTCAGGATGGTGAGTGACTTGGAGGGGAACTTCCAGGTGGGGTGTACCCATGCATTTGCTGCCCTTATCCTTCTAGATGGTAGTGGTCGTAGGTTTGGAAGGTGCTGTCTAGAGACTTCATGAGTTCTTGCAGTGCATCTTGTAGATGGTATACACTGCTGCCACTGTGTGTCAGTGGTGGAGGGGGTGAATGTTTATGTCTGGGATGCCAATCAAGCAGGCTGCATTGTCCTGGGTGGTCTCAAGCTTCTCGAGTGTTGTTGGAGATGCACTTATCCAGGAAAGTGGAGAGTATTCCATCACACTCCTGACTTGTGCCTTGATGGTGGGCAGGCTTTGGAGAGTCAGGAGGTGAGTTACTCGCCGCAGGATTCGAAGCCTCTGACCTGCTCTTGTAGCCACAGTATTTATATGGCTAGTTCAGTTCCATTGAACACAGGAAGCTATAATAGTTAAGCCCTGTTTCCTTGGAGTTTCCACACTTTATCACATGGCACAATGCTCCTGCCCTTACAAAAATTACTGACCCTGAATTTCTGGGAATGCCGTAAATTATAGCTCCATGCGACAACCACATGCCCACTATGAACTTACTCCAAAATCTCCTCGAAAAGGAATTTGCTTATGCTACAGTAAGCGTAATGGCAAATGAGGGAAGCAGTGCAGCAAGTGGCTTCCTCTCTTTGCATTAATGAAGCAGATTGATGTGGCAAGACCTGAGCCAAGAATTCTGAATTTCAAATCCTTTCAATAAACTGAATTTGATCACTTAGTATTTGACTATGTTCATATTCAGTTGCGGTATTCAGCTTTTCAGAAACATTCTTCTACACTACATGTTTATACGTTTATATTATATTTAGCAGATTACATTAGTAATTCAAGATACTTAAAAATTCTAGGATTAAACAACAGGAAGGAAGGATTGTACCCTGTTTTGCTTGTTTGCTGATGATGGAAAGGGAACAGAAAGGCCCAGTTTATGGGGCTATGCTCCAAAACCCAAGGGCACCTGAAATACCCAGTACTCTGTTGGGTGAAATGACAGACACACTGGGAGCTCCTTTAACCAGGCATCAGGCTCCTTTAAGGTGTGTTGCGGCGGCAGGGGGGGGGGTGGGGGGAAGAGAGAGAGAGAGAGAGAGACAAGTGGAGGGGGTTGGTGTGGTTGTAGGGACAAACAAGCAGTGATAGAAGCAGATCATCAAAATATGTCACAAACAACAGAACAAAAGAACACATAGGTGTTAAAGTTGGTGATATTATCTAAACGAATGTGATAATTAAGAATGGATGGTAGGGCACTCAAGGTATAGCTCTAGTGGGGGTGGGGAGAGCATAAAAGATTTTAAAATATTTAAAAATAATGGAAATAGGTGGGAAAAGAAAAATCTATATAATTTATTGGAAAAAAAAGGAAGGGGGAAACAGAAAGGGGGTGGGGATGGAGGAGGGAGCTCAAGACCTAAAGTTGTTGAATTCAATATTCAGTCCGGAAGGCTGTAAAGTGCCTAGTCAGAAGATGAGGTGTTCCTCCAGTTTGCTTTGGGCTTCACTGGAACAATGCAGCAAGTGCTTGCTGCATTGTTCCAGTGAAGCCCAACGCAAACTGGAGGAACAACACCTCATCTTCCGACTAGGCACTTTACAGCCTTCCGGACTGAATATTTAATTCAACAACTTTAGGTCTTGAGCTCCCTCCTCCATCCCCACCCCCTTTCTGTTTCCCCCTTCCTTTTGTTTTTTTTCCAATAAATTATATAGATTTTTCTTTTCCCACCTATTTCCATTATTTTTAAATATTTTTAAATCTTTTATGCTCTCCCCACCCCCACTAGAGCTATACCATGAGTGCCCTACCATCCATTCTTAATTAGCACATTCGTTTAGATAATATCACCAACTTTAACACCTATGTGTTCTTTTGTTCTGTTGTTTGTGACATCTTTTGATGATCTGCTTCTATCACTGCTTGTTTGTCCCTACAACCACACCAACCCCCTCCACTTCTCTCTCTCTCTCCGCACCCCGCCCCACACACCTTAAACCAGCTTATATTTCAACTCTTTCTTGGACTCAAACTCAAGTTCTGTCGAAGGGTCATGAGGACTCGAAACGTCAACTCTTTTCTTCTCTGCCGATGCTGCCAGACCTGCTGAGTTTTTCCAGGTAATTCTGTTTTTGTTTTGGATTTCCAGCATCCACAGTTTTTTTGCTTTTATCAGGCTCCTTTCACATGCTAAGGAGGGTCCCAAAACTTGCTGAAGGACCTTTTCCAAAATTGGTCAGAATCTGAGCACAATATGCCCTGGCGATGCTCTGCTGATTTTAGTAATGTTTGAATTGTGAAAGAAAAATTGTACATTCTGACAAAAACAGCCAGTCTCTGATGGAAACAGAATGCTATTGCCTCAAAGTAAAGCAAATGGAATTCAGGTTGAATGCAGTACTTATTACTTACCTCCTCAATTTCACGATCAATCTTTTGCTGCTTCTGTTGTTTCATTTCCACTGTGTTTTTACCCAAGAAGGCACCAAATGTAAAGCTTAGATCCGAGTGCTCCAACTGATAACAGTGGATATAATACATTTTAATCGAAAGATAGGACACAATGTGAAAATATAATTTTTGCACAAATTTGGGTTCATCAATTAAGTATTCAATAAGCAGAATATTTTTAACAGTTAAATACTTATACAATTTCAAACCTTAAATTCAGTTATTCTAATTAGAATTACATTAGCTTAAGTTATTGGTTTTCAGATCTAAGAAAACATAACAGAAAAAAACATATTTTACACTCACCATTTCTCTATCAGCTTTCTTATTAGTTAAAGCATCAACTCGTGATTCGTAATTTGCCTGAATGAGGTCTCTTCTCTTCAATACGGACTAACGAAAAAAGTATTAGTCATTACATTATAACTATACTTAAAATGTACTATTCTGAATACAGCAAATATTTAACTAGCTTCAGTAACATGTGGAGTACACATTTATGGTTCATAGTTTCATTCCACTCCTCAACATTTTGAGCTGTTTTAAGAATCTAAACACTGGAGTAACTGCCAATATACATTGTATATTAATTACTTTTGGAGTTGAAAGTTTCTGTTACATCAATTAAAATGAACAAGATTACATATTAAATAAATGTGCACAATAATGTCTAATGATTGTAATTTCACGCATATCAAGCGTAAGTTGCTCAATATGATGTAAAATGAGAATTTTCAGAAAGTGGGAATTTTTAAAATTCATTCATGGGACGTGGAAGTCGCTGGCTAGGTCTGCATTTATTGCCCATCCCTAATTGCCCTTGAGAAGGTGGTGGTGAGCTGCCTTCTTGAACCGCTGCAGTCCATGTGGTGTAGGTACACCCACAGTGCTGTTAGGGAGGGAGTTCCAGGATTTTGACCAAGCGACAGTGAAGGAACAGCAATATATTTCTAAGTCAGGATGACGTGTGGCTTGGAGGGGAACTTCCAGGTGTGTTGTTCCCAAGCATATCTGCTGTCCTTGTAGATGGTGGTGGTCGTGGGTTTGGAAAGTGCTAAGGAGCCTTGGTGAGGTCCTGAAGTGCATTGTGTAGATGGTACACACGGCTGCCACAGTGCGTAAGTGGCGAGGGGAATCAATGTTTATGAATGGGATGCCAATCAAGCAGACTGCTTTGTCCTGGATGGTGTTGAGCTTCTTGAGTGTTGTTGAAGCTGCACTCATCTAGGGAAGGGGAGAGCTTTACATCACACTCCTGACTTGTGCCTTGTAGATGGTGGACAGGCTTTGGGGAGTCAGGAGATGAGTTACTCGGCGTAGGATTCCTAGCCTCTGACCTGCTCTTTTAACCACATTATTTACATGGCCAGGTCCAGTTCAGTTTGTCAACGGTAACCCCCAGGATGTTGATAGTGTGCGATTCAACGACTGCTATCCCACAGAATATTAAGGGATGATGGCTAGATTCTCTCTTGTTGGAGATGGTCGTTGCCTGGCACTTATGTGGCGTGAATGATACTTGCTACTTGTCAGTCCCAGACTGGATATTGGCCAGGTCTTGCTGCATTTGCTTCAGTCTCTGAGGAGTCATGAATGGTGCTGAACATTGTGCAATCATCAGCGAACATCCTCACTTCTGACCTTATGGTGGAAGGAAGGTCATTGATGAAGCAGCTGAAGATGGTTGGGCTTAGGACACTACCCTGAGGATCTCCTGCAGCGATGTCCTGGAACTGAGATGACTGACCTCCAACTATGTGTTGGGTAGGACTCCAACCATCAGAGTTTGCCCCAATTCCCATTGACTCCAGTTTTGCTAGGGCTCCTTGATGCCACACTTGGTCAAATGCTGCCTTGATGTCAAGGGCAATCACTCTGACCTCACCAAAATGATATATGTGGTGTAATTTTCCAGACATACAGTTCAATAGCCTACATCGTGCATTGAAGAAAATGTTTATGAAATTATGGAGTATTAGATTTTAAATTTGCACCTCACAGATATACAGGATGGAGCTCAGATATGCAGACACAATTAGATGGGGGAAAGAGAGTTCATAACCAAAGATCTGCATAGAACTGGACTCCAAATATGGCACATTAGCACAACAGTTAGCAAAGTCTAAAAGCAACAAACGCTTGATGGTAGTGTCCATAAGGTCAATCACTGACCAATGTTTTGAACCTCTCTAAAACACAAAATAACACATTACAACTGTTTTCCTCATCATCGTAAGCGCAATACTAATGTACTGCTCAGTTGTTTAGATAAATGCACCTGAACATTTTTTTTTATTTCTACATTTTCAATGGGGAATTAGGATTTGTACATTTCTAATCACAAAATCAAATGACATATACTCAAACTATTTTATTAAGTTAGCTCAATAACGTTTAAATTTAATGAGTACTGTTTACTCAAAAAGAAATTTAAAGTAACATATCAATCTGTGCAGTTCTAAAAGAAAATGGGACTCTTGTGTTGCATCTTATAAAATGATTTTTCCATAACGTTTCTGCAATAGGTGTTATAAGATTTAAAATTAAAATAAGTAACAATCCCAATATTTGGTTACATTAATTTTATGGCAAAAATATTTGAAAGATTATAATTACCAATACAATAAACTTTACTTAAAAAAAAAATCCGAAGTATAGATCATTTATAGCTCCATTGAAAGGAGCTAACATGCAACTGGCAGAAATAAATTCAGTCTTCAGTCACTAACCCTATTGTGGGTGTACCATCATCACAAGGACTGCAGCTGTTGAAGATGGTGGTCAAATATCATTTTGTCAAGGAAACTAGGGATGGGTAAGAAACGTGGCTTTGCCAGCATCACCCATTTCCCAAGAACAGAAAAAAACTGTTACTTATTAAACCTAAACATTACAGCACATTGATTCGATTTTCTGTTTGATATTTTTTTAAAAATTCATTCATGGGATGTGAGCTTCCCTGGCTGGGCTAGAATTTATTGCCCATCCCTAGCTGCCCTTGAGAATGACTTGATAAACTGACACATTTTCTTATACAATGCACAGGTGCAGAATTTGGAAGGAAATTAATATCAAACAGAACATGGTATTTTGTTTTACAACAATTATCAACAGTTGTTCATTCTAAAATACTACACATGCTTCATCTACAACCTTGGATCAGCACAAATATATCCACTTAAAATAAGCTGAATTTTGATTTGGCCACACTTAACCCTATTAATTTTGTGACCCTGAGATTGAAATAAAAATACCTACCTTCAGAGTTTCTGCACATAGAACATATTCATGCAAAGCAGGAAGCAAATCCTCTGTGAGGCCCATTGTAAGTCCTTCAATGGCCTTACAGCAGTTTTCAATTGAACTAGCTACTCCTTTCAAAGGTTCAGCCAACTCTTGTTCAGATTCGGACCACTGAGTATAAATGGGACCGTATTCCTTCATCTCAGCCAAGTGTTCTTTATCCCAAAAAATCAAAAAATAGTTCAGTGTTTTCTGCTTATCAGCCTCAAAAAACAGATCAAAGAATCACAAACAAGAACTGAAATGCACATACCCAAAAATATACATACCTAACTGGATAGATTATTATTGACCATAGGAGGAAAAATTTAGCATGAGATTTCCCAATATTGCCAGAAATGGGCTATGCTAGATCAGGACTGAATATAAGAATATTAGTTTTATTAACCTCTTCCCTATCCCACCCCACATTTGTTTTTCTGCATAAGGTTTGTTTAAAAAAACTTGCACTTTCATTCTAAAAGATAATCAACATTTGATTATAAAGCCAACTTTTCCTTCAAAGGGCATCTGTTTAATTTCAAACTTGGTTAAGCAGTTTTAAATTATTGGAATAATTATGAAAGCCACTGGATTTCTTCTGAATTTGGAAGGCACAATAGGAATGAGACACAGAAACAAGTGGATGATAGTAATTTTATTGATTTTCTGGATCAGAATGGTACACTAACTCCATACTCTGGACTTCTTGGGATCAAGACATTTCTGGATTTTGAAATTTTGTGGATTTCAGAATATTGTTGGAATGTCACCAGTGTGTGACCAAATATAAATATGTACCCTAAGACATAAAACAGTGGCAAAACATTATAAAGCAGTAGTAAAAATTGTTTTATTTATCCAAATACTATATTTTCCATGTTTCCAAAGTATTGCGCTCTTTAACTTTAGAAAACACATTTAATTCTACGCGGGCCCAGGATATTTGCGCACCAATTTGGTGCAAGCAGAGGCCGGCAAGTGTAACTCAGTGACTGACTGAGTGCAGAAAAAACAGGGAGGTCATGCAGCTCACTGGGAAGTTGAGTGGCAGCTTCAAACTTTGCTGCTTCTGCTCCTGTGTTCTTGCAAGACAGTCTCCTTACACTGGGTTAATCGCAGGCACTGGCAACTAGACAACAGTATGAGGGTTGACAGGGGCTTGTGTGTGCGCGCGCGAGAGAGAACATGTGCGAGAGAGAATGTGAGAGAGAGTGCATGCGTGCGTGCATGCGAGTGAGAGAGATACACACACACACACATACAAGGGGAAAGTAACAGGAGCTGATTACAAAACATCTCTGCCATACTCAAAAACATCCTTGACAGCATCCTTCTCAATCTCCACTTCTCCTCCTGCATGGATATGTTAGAGGCACTTGACAAAGGCCATTAAAATAGTGCTTAAGAAAGCTCTGGAGATTTACCCCTAATAACCAGTAGAGCCATAATGTTAACTATGTTGTAGCGCCAGTGGCCAGTCTTGGAATTGCATGTGGGCTCAAAAAAATTCCAGATGTGTTTCCAGATTTCAGCGGTTTTGAGAGGTTACATTATAACACATGATTTTTGACACTACAGATGGACTGTGCTATGCACAACATTAATATCAGGTCTCCAGCAGCTTTGTCTGCCGAGACTTGGTGTGGTGTTTTCAATGTTTATTATTATATTCTAACACCAATGATGGATTTGCAATTTTTGCTCAAGATGTTTTTAATCTCGTCACAAAATTTTCCCCCCATATGAATATGAAAGATTGTTTTTTGTCCTTTTGCTTCTTAGAGTGGACTTGTATTCTTTACTGAAACTATCATGGTAGCACTGCCCATGAAGAATCTTTTTCACCATGACTAGCACCTGAACAGGCCTCACTGCAACGTCCGAGGTCAGCATTAAATACATTATAGACATCTGCTCTGGCCCAGCTCAATCATTAATCTATTCCGCAACACACACACAAAAAAAATCAGCAACTAATTCAACTATTATTCTATAGCTTCAACTATAAAATTGCCATACCTTGATTTTTTGTTAATTTTCTCCTTAGCTGTTAAAAATATTTTCTGGGTACGGTAGTTCCATGGAATCAGGGTGAAAATTTAAATTCCCATGGCTGATCAATCTGTCCATCCATCCATTCTCACTCACATACACATTCTGTACCAGAATTAAAGCTCTCTAATGCCTTCCTTCCTGCTGCTCATATAACTTGGGCCATAACTGCATTCTGGATATCATAGCAAAGTAAAAACTAAACTTCAAAAGGTATTTAAATATTTCAGTTAAGATTGAGAGGTTAACAAACCCTTTCAGCAATTTGCTGAAGGTCTGATATTGCACTGAATTTACTTTGTTACACCCATGCAGTAAGAGGCGAGCTCTATTCTCTCCTTCAGCAAATTCATAACATGTTCATAAAAGGAGAGAAAAGTGCACATTTAACAAAGGGAAAATGACTTACAACAAAAAAAGCATTGTTCATTTAGCTAATGAAATAGTACTTCTTGCTAACCAATCATATTGTATTAGCTAGTTGCTTGGAGAGATTTATGACTTCAATCATTTGACTCTAAACGTAGGCTACATAATGCAACATGGCTTCAAAAGAAGAAACAGTATTTAATGTAGCTCTTCTGAAAATATGTTACTGCCTTTATTTCAACAAATACTTGGGCAGCAAAAAATCTCAGCAGCATGAATGCTTACGTACACTTCATTCTCCTCTGTGAAGGTAATTATTACTGCTCTAGGATCCAATATGCCACATAACTTTTCAAGAAAAGCTTTATCAATTTTATCTGTGAATGTTAACCCCAAACTAATACATCAAATAATGTCACACACAAACAATGCAGTTACATAGTTTCATCTGAATTGAGCCAACTAGCCACTTAAAAGGATGGAATTGTTTTCAACATTGCTGCTAGCAGCGACTACTGAAATTGACAAGAAAGGTCCAACGCATGCATGCAGCAAGGTTGGTTAAGGACATGGTCAGAGAACTATCTGCAGTGGGTCTAATCAAGGCCAAATTACTCACGGGCAAATTCAATGCAACACAAATGTACGAATTTGTTGCTGGCATTGCATAAGCATAAGTTGTAAGTAGTCAGTTCACTCACATTAAAAATCATGAGGGAAAGTGTTAGCAGATAAACTTTTATGATGCATGATTAATTAAGCTGCAATATAAGACTAACTAATTGCACTACTGACCTCTTAGTTCCTTTAAAATCCTTTGGCTGATTTTATCCAACGTTCCCATTTTTTGACGGAAAATGTCCACATAGTCACCCATGGCTGTGAATTCATCGGGTCGATTCTTAACACTTCTAACTGTGCTAGCAACAGCCCTGACTGTTTCACCCATTTTACTGATGAATCCTGGACCAAGTTTCTTGTGAGATGCAAAATCCTGCATTAATATTTAAAAAAAGGTAAGTGAATAACACAAAAAGAAAATAATCATATTGCATACCAATTATACCCAAAAAGAAATTTCAAAATAGTAACACAATAGATGAAATAGGACCATATGAACAGTAGTAGGTCATTCAGCTCCTCAAGCCATTCAATTAGATTACAGCTAATCTATATTTTAACCTATCTGCCTTAGTTCCATAACCTTTAATAGTTTTACCTCACAAAAATCTTCTAATCTCAGTTTTGAAACGATAAATCTAGCTTTTTTGAGAGAATTCCAGATTTCCGCTACCCTGGGTGAAGAAGTGCTCCCAACACCACTGATGAATGGCCTAGCTCTAATTTTAAGGTTAGCCACCTTTTCCTGGATAGCCCCATCATAGCAATTAGCATAGATAGATTGATAGGTAGATAGAATCAACTCTGCTAATCATCTTAGTTTATAAGTAACAAAGTGAATCACAAGATCTAGTTACAGCCTTAGTCTCCCTTACAAATACTTTCAGAATACTAAAATTTACTGACGATCTGGACCACAAAATGCAAAAGTAAATTTAGTTGAGACACGTTAGGTGATAGATTTGAGAGAGACTAAAGAAGAGGCTATATGCACTAAGTAGTAAAGATTTGAAAGGAGTAGGGTAAAGTCTTGGTGTCGAGATTGTCAAGGGACTATCAGGTTTTTCTTAACATTACTGTGGAATACTTTAAAGCAGCCTTATATTTCTGTGCGTACGTGTGTGCACGCGCATGGTTCTGTTTGTGGGGGTAATTTAATTAAACTAGTGATGATTAGACTGCAATTTTTAAATTATCAATGGAGTTAGGTGTAAAACTGGCATTTGAAATGGAGATGAGTAAGGGGGGAAGATCTCAGCAGATATGGTGTGAATGAAATTTGCATTCTTAGATAAGTGGAGAAGTGTTTGATTTTCAAAGGGACATGGAAAATGTTTACAACTGGCAAGATAAAAAAGGCAAAGTAATTATGTTTATTTTTCCCAAAAGTGCTGGCCATAATGATAACTTGGACAATTATATTCTGGGAAAAGTAACTTCTAAAGACAAGTTAAAACAATGGGATTTACATATCCAAAGGGGAGAAATATATTTAAAGAAGGATGGAAGGCTGAGAGAGGTGTGGTCGTGTGAGATCTTGAAAGGTCTGCGTGAAACAGACTGGTGAAAAAGCCTCTAGCCACCCTGAAGAAGTTTGCTGTTCCAGTGACCAAAGTTGTGTTAAAAGCCTTTGGAAGTCCATTGTCCAGTGGGTGCTTGCAGTAATATTGCTGGATAACTTTGTAAATTTGGAAACTATCTGGACTGCTGCCTTAAAGGGGGTGTGTAGTTAGGAGTCTGGTTAAGTAGAAATTTTGGGAACTGTTATAACTGTGTAACTGTAATCTTGTGTGTGCTTAAGTTTGTTCTTCTTTTGTTAATAAATGTTTTAATTTAATCTTTAAAATCTCTAAAGATGGTAGTGGACTCATTGCTTCTGACTTCAGTGCACAAATCTTCTCATAATAAATAAAAATTGCAAATTCGTTGTGATATAAAGAAATAAGGAGGGAGAAGATTAAATATGAGGGTAAACTAGCCAGTAATATAAAAGAAGATTGCAAGCGTTTTTTTTAGATATATAAAGGGTAAGAAAGAGGCAAAAGTGGACATTGGGCCACTGGAAAATGACGCTGGAGAAATAGTAGTGGGGAACAAAGAAATGGCGGAGGAACTGAATAGGTACTTTGCGTCAGTCTTCACGCTGGAAGACACAAGTAACATTCCCAAAGTTCAAGAGGGTCAGGGGGCAGAGGTGAGTACCAAGGAGAAGGAGCTAGGAAAACTGAAAGGTCTGAAGGTGGATAAATCACCTGGGCCAGATGGATTACACCCCAGAGTTCTGAAGAGATAGTGGAGGTGTTAGTGGTGATCTTTCAAGAATCACTGGAGTCAGGGAGGGTCCCAGAGGACTGGAAAATCGCTAATGAAACCCCCCTGTTTAAGAAGGGAGTGAGGCAAATTACAGGCAGATTAGCCTGACCTCGGTCGTTGGTAAGATTTTAGAGTCCATTATTAAGGATGAGATTTCAGAATACTTGGAAGTGCATGATAAAATAGGGCAAAATCAGTATGGTTTCATCAAGGGGAGGTCATGCCTGACAAATCTGTTAGAATTCTTTGAGGAGGTAATGAGTAGATTAGACAAAGGAGAATCAAGGGATGTTATCTACTTGGACTTCCAGAAGGCCTTTGACAAGGTGCTGCGCAGGAGGCTGCTCAGTAAGATAAGAGCCCATAGCGTTAGAGGCAAGGTACTAGCATGGATAGAAGATTGGCTGTCTGGCAGGAGGCAGAGAGTGGGGATAAGGGGGTCCTTCTCAGGATGGCAGCCGGTGACTAGTGAAGTTCTGCAGGGGTCAGTGTTGGGACCACAACTTTTCACTTTATACATTAATGATCTAGATGAAGGAACTGAGGGCATCCTGGCTAAGTTTGCAGATGATACAAAGATAGGTGGAGGGACAGGTAGTATTGAGGAGGCAGGGAGGCTGCACAAGGATTTGGATAGGTTAGGAGAATGGGCAAAGAAGTGGCAGATGGAATACAACGTAGGGAAGTGTGAGGTCATGCACTTTGGTAGGAAGAATAGAGGCATAGACTATTTTCTAAATGGGGAGAGAATTCAGAAGTCTGGAGTGCAAAAGGAATTGGGAGTCCTAGTCCAGGATTCTCTTAAGGTTAACTTGCAGGTTGAGTCGGTAGTTAGGAAGGCAAATGCAATATTGGCATTTATTTCGAGAGGACTAGAATGTAAAAGCAGGGATGTGCTGCTGAGGCTTTATAAGGCTCTGGTCAGACCACATTTAGAATATTGTCAGCAATTTTGGGCCCCGTATCTCAGGAAGGATGTGCTGGCCCTGGAGTGGGTCCAGAGGAGGTTCACGAGAACAATCCCAGGAATGAAAGGCTTAACATATGAGGAACGTTTGAGGACTCTGGGTCTATACTCAATGGAGTTTAGAAGGATGAGGGGGGATCTGATTGAAACTTGCAGAATAATGAAAGGCCTGGATAGAGTGGACGTGGGGAAGATGTTTCCATTAGTAGGAGAGACAAGGACCCGAGGGCACAGCCTCAGAGTAAAGGCAAGACCTTTTAGAACAGAGATGAGGAGAAACTTCTTTAGCCAGACAGTGGTGAATCTATGGAATTCATTGCCACAGAAGGCTGTGGAGGCCAGGTCATTGAGTGTATTTAAGACCAAGATAGATAGGTTCTTGATTGGTATGGGGGTCAAAGGTTACGGGGAGAAGGCAGGAGAATGGGGTTGAGAAACTTATCAGCCATGATTGAATGGCGGAGCAGACTTGATGGGCCGAACGGGCTAATTTCTGCTCCTATGTCTTATGGTCTTATAGCGTGGCTAAGTTTCCCTTGCGGATCTGCTCAGCCTGGCAGAAACCACCACCATATCATAAGAAGATACACAAATCATTGGAAGTGGGAAAAAATTCATAAAGCTGTATGAAAAAAATAACTATATAGATCCAAGGAAATACTACTCCACAAATTGTTAATTAGGTTGAATTGGAATACTTCATCCAGTTTTGGGCATCTTACTTTAGGAAAGATATTTAAAGGCTATGGAGATCATACAGAAGAGAGCAGAATCAGGGATGAAAGGTTTAGCTATGAAGGGCTAGTAACACTGGGGCTATTTTTACTAGAGCAAAGATGGTTAGCATGAGATCTGACAGGTGTTAAAAAATTGAGATTTTGGTGCATTAAACTAGGAAAACCTATTCCCACTGGCTGTTAGGTCAGTAACTAAGAAGCATAAATTGATGATCATTACCAAAAGATTGACAGGAAAGGTCAATATAAGTATTTAGAGGGTTATTAGGGACATGTAATGTTCCAGACAGTGACAGAAGCAGGATTCTTAATAGCTTTTAAATAGGAAATCAAATAAATATTAAAAAGGAGAAACTTAAAAGCATACTGAGCAAGATATGGTTCTGTAACTCTGAGTTCTTTGAGATTGGCCAAACGTAGCTCTTTCAGGGCAAAAGAGACTCTTTCTGTGCTGTAAAATCTCACTATTCACACAAAACAGAAAGCTGTAGTGTCTCAGAATCACCGATTTTAAGAGCTATGTGAGCTGCTGCATAGCTTTCATTAATATTCTTTTTAACGGTAACAAACCAATAAGTGTGGGAGCAATTGTCCCATCACACTTATCAGCATACGTTTCAAAAGATATTCAATTTCCCCTTCTTTTTCTCCCTTTTTCCTGTAGGTTGCTGCATTTTGGCATGATTCCAGAAATGTTTTTGCTAAGGAACTTGGGTGAGGTTTTAATCATTCCTATTCAGAACTTATCACCATTAGTTCTAAATGTGGTAACTGTGTGTGGACAACCAATATGTAATGTCACAACTACAGTATGGAATCGCAGGTTCCCATTCTAATGTTTTGACTTCTGGGAAACTGTAGAGAAGTGCTCATGGTCAAGCTATAGCCTACTATATCCAACCAAGAGCAGCATAGTTAGTGACATGCAAATCGATCAAGGAGGCATGTAGCTAGGAAACAACCTCAAGGAAAAATATAAAATGGGGTGCATGTCCTTCACTGGACATGCCCATACCCAAATAAAACAAACATTCATATTAGAAACACATTGGTTGCCCTTGTCGTGGTTCATCATGTTCTTCTATTGCTTTCTACATCAATGTTTGCTTGATAGAATGAATAAACTTAATATTTACTACAGGTTTGGATTTTGCAGGACTTCCATCCACATAGATGTAGGATCGAAGTCTCCTCTAACGGGGAAATTTGTGGTACTGGTGGGCAGCAAGAGATTAATTCGTACATTTAGTGAAAACACAACAACTCATCAAAAGGATTTGGATTTTGAACTAACACGATCAAGAAGTCTAATTACCCAATACAATGGCACAAAGGACATATCATCAATATAATACACTCAAGAAATTATTCAACCACCACAGACAATAGTACAGGAACAGGGTCATTCAAACCCTCACTAACTTTGGTGCCAAGTACTGTTGCTGTGCCACCTCAAACAGGAAAATTTCTCATTGTCATGAAGAGATATTAATGTGTATAATGTTACTAGAAACTAGGTGTCTAGGTGTGTGTGTGTGTCTCTCTTAATTGGATTAAAGCCAGCTAGTCTGGGTGCTTTGAGTTGTTAATTGGGTGAACAGTAATGTAAAGTGTTCATTTGTATTTGTTGAATAAACCATTCAAGGCTGCAGGTAAAATCTTGCAACTAGCTAGAAGAAGCCAAACAATGTGTTTATTTTTTCAGTTTACTAATAAAATTGATGCTATGAAAGGGGTTTTATTGTTAGAAGAGTTGAAGTTCAAAAGACCTAGTGATACAATGGAAAATTTACATTCAAAGGGAAAGCTAGGTATATAAAGAAAGGAGTTTATATGTGTAAGGTCGAGGCATTTAAGACCTAACCAGCCTGTATGCCTCCAACCAACTTGCAAAGGAACCTCATTTGGAAATTGTAAGGTCAAATGTGCTTTGCTTGGTGCCAATTTAAAGTCTATGGGTTACTGTTGCCTTTGTGAAGGTTTACCTGGGGGTGATTAATTTGGCGATTTGTTAAAAAGTTGTTATAGTAATAACTTGTAGCCATGTGTATGTGTTCAATTTGTTGTTAAATTAATAAATGTTTAATTCAGTTTTATATAAAACCACAAAACTCAGTGGTCTTATTCCTACTGAATTCAAAATCTGCACCTCGAAATTACAAATTGCAAAAACGGATTATGACAATTGTTTCAACTTTCCATCTGGGATTTGAACAACTCAGCCTTTACCATCGGCTGTGTCATAATATCATACAAAGAGAACTGATAATATTCATTTGGATACATCTTCCATGGAAAACCCTGTATTGTTTCGAACAGCAGCAGCTGATGACATTTGTCTTGACTTTGCATGGAATCAACTAATGGACATTGGACAACAGAAAATATGTTTTGACATGTCTGAGCTAAATTATTATAAAAACAGAGCAGATTTGAGCATCTGAACTGCAGTCAAGGATGGGGGCTCAGGAAGGGTCAACCTGGCTCGCTGACCAGTTCTCACCAGAAAGACCAGCTGTGTAAAGGGTTGTAAATGTTTTCAGCCATATCATGGTGATGCTGGTCTGAAGGTTTTGGGCTGCAGTCAGAAGGGTCGAGTTTGGTCACCTTGACTCAGGCCTACAGTCAACAACGGACAGACCAGCTGTGTTGGAGGTTGTAAGTTTCAGCCAAATCGTAGTGATATTGGTCTGAGGGTTTTGTGAAGGTTTGGGGTGAAAACTTGGCGTTTTATTTGCCAGTACCTTGTAACTTGTTTCAGCCATATCTTGGTGATATTGGTTTGAGGGATTTTTCTTCTGGTTTCAGGACAGGACATGGTATGCCTGTGTTTTTGTAAGTTTTAACAGAGTTGCGGTGACTTTGTGTCAGGTACAGGAATAGGTGGTTTTAAATTTTGGGTTTTGTACTGTGGGTTATGGGTGATTCCATACTGAATTATCACAAAAAACTTGTCTCGCTGGTCATTCTGTTCAAGCCATACACTTGGGAATCTGGTGTCACAAATTTGTGTGGGGGGGAAAAGGGGAACCCCTACACATGTCACCATGTTTCTCTATTGCTTTCTACATCAATGTTTGCTTGATAGAATGAATAAGTTTAATGTTTACTACAGGTTTAGATTTTGCAGGACTTTCATCCACGTGATCTGAACTTTTATGTTTAGGTCTCTGGCTGATTCATCCTTTCCGTTTCCTTTCCCAGAAGTGTTAGAGTTACTACATTGCCCATTTTAAAATTGCTTGTTCTAAAGTGCTCACTGCTCAGCTCAGGGTCCAAATCGGGGTTGCAAATAGGCAATTTTGTTTCTTTGTGGTGGTTGAGAAAAGTGCTTTATCACCAGATCCACATAGTTATTCACCAGATCAGATACTTATGAAAATGACAGCATGTCATCTATTGTAATCTAATACAAATTCAAAATTTATTGGGCATATTCTAGTAAATTTTCCTATTCCTTTCATTAAGCATTCAACATAGAACAGAGAAATTCTTATATTGGCAAAACAAATGGCAGAAAATTGCATTACCTTTACATTTAATAATTGGAGACCACTATTGCTCGAATTAAACAAAAATCTGCATTTTTTATTTCTTTAAGTGGCTTGCTAATCAACTTTAATTCAAAGTTGAGATCATATAATGCTCTTAATTTTGTTACTACTTTGTTTCAAATCCATTATTCCATTTACATGACCTCACACCAATTTAAAAAACCTCTTGAGCCAACATATAACAGAAAAAGGCTCAATGAGGAGTGCAGGAAAGCAAGCCAGGAGCAGCACCAGAAATCCTTGAAAATTAGGTGCCAAGATCGTGAAACTATAACATAGGGCTACATACTAAAGAGAAGTAGCTTGCGATAGACAGAACTAAGCAATAGCGCAACCATCAGATCCGAGCAAAGATCTTACTACATCTAGTTGTAAATAGTGGCAAACTATTAAACAACTAACCTGAGGTGGAGGCTCCACAAATATCCCCATCCTCATTGAAGGGGGGCCCAATACATCAGTGCAAAAGACAAGGATGGAACATTCACAACCATCTTCAGTGAGAAGTGCTGAGTAGACAATCCATCACGGCCTCCTCCCGAGGTCCACAGAATTAGAAA
Source organism: Carcharodon carcharias (assembly GCF_017639515.1). Lineage (NCBI taxonomy): Eukaryota > Metazoa > Chordata > Chondrichthyes > Lamniformes > Lamnidae > Carcharodon > Carcharodon carcharias. The sequence goes on from NC_054482.1 coordinate 95,650,177, forward strand.
TGCTAGTTTTCACCCAATTCAATTCACTCCACAAGATATCAAGAAATGGCTGAAGGCACTGGATACTGCAAAGGCTATGGGCCCTTACCACATCCCAGACGTAGTACTTAAGGCTTGTGCTCTAGAACTAGCCACGCCCCTAGCCTAGCTGCTCCAGTACAGCTAACGCACTAGCATCTACCCAACAATGTGGAAAATTGCTCAGATATGTCCTGTCCACAAAAAGCAGGACAAATCCAATTCAGTTAATTAGCACTCCATCAAGCTACTCTCAATCATCAGCAAAAAGATAAAAGGCATCATTGGCAGTGGTATCAAGCGACATTTACTCAGCAATAATCTGATCGTTAATGCTCAATTTGGGTTCCGCCAGGACCATTCAGCTCTAGAACTCATTACACCCTTGGTTCAAAAGCAGACAAAAGAGCTGAATTAAAGAGATGAGATGATAGTGACTGCTCTTGACATCAATGAAGCATTTGACCAAGTGTGGCATCAAGGAGCCCTAATAAAATTGAAGTCAGTGGGAAATCCGGTGTGTGTGTGTGTGTGTGTGTGTGTGCGTGTGTGTGTGGGGAGAGGGGGGGTGGGGGGGGTGAAACACGACTCTTCACTGGTTGCAGCTATACCAACACAAAGAAAGCTGTGGTTGTTGGAGGCCAATCATCTCAGCCTCAGGACATCACTGTAGGAGTTTCTCAGGGTAGTGTCAAAGGCTGCTTCTGCAATGGCCTTTTCTCCATCATAAGGTCAAATGTGGGGGCACTCACTGATGATTACAATGTTGAGCATCATTTGTGACTCCTCAGTTACGAAGCAGTCCGTACCCACATACAGCAAGACCTGAACAACATTCAGCCTCGGCCTGATAAACGGCAAATAACATTCATGCCAGGCAATGACCATCATCAACAAGAGAGAATCGAATTATCTTCCCTTGACATTCAAGGGCATTCCTTTTGCTGAACCCCCACCAACATCTTGGGGGTTATTGTTGATCAGAAACTTAACTTGACCAGCCAGGTAAATAATGTGGCTATAAGAGGTCAGAAACTGGGAATTTTGTGATGAGCAGCTGACCTCCTGACCACCCCCCTCAAAGCCTGTCCATCATCTACAACGAATAAATCATGGGTGTGATGGAATACTCTCCACTTGACTGGATGAGTTCAGCACCAACAGCACACAAGAAGCTCGACACCACCCACGATAAAGCAGCCTGCTTGACTGGCACCTCATCCACATTCTCTCTTTTCACCACTGGTGCACAATGGCAGCAGTGTGCACCATCTACAAAGTGCACTGCTACAACTCAAAAGCTCCTTCGACAGCACCTTCCAAGTCTGCAAGCTACAACTTAGATCATCAAGGGCAGCAGTTCCCCTCAAAACCACACACCATTCTGACTTGGAAGTATATCAGCATTCCTTCACTATTCCTGGGTCAAAAATCTCAAAGTTACACCACATGGACTGCAGTGGTTCAAAAAAGCAACTCACCATCATCTTTTCAAGAACAATTAGGGATGGGCAAGCAATATTGGCTTTGCAAGCAATGTGCACATTATGAAAGAATAAAAATAAGATCTGGGTAACTCCAAGCCTAATGTCAGTAATAGGTAAAACTAGGAATGCAACAGATGGCTACTCAGACAGAGGATGAGAGAGAGTCAGGGTTTTAGATAATGCTCAAACCACAGAGCAAATCTAGATGCACTTGGGATTGGGCCAGTGACTGACAAACAATGTTTAGCTTAGACAAATGCACTGTAATGCATGTGGGCAGAACAAATACTGAGCTTGCTCACTCCCCCTCAGGAGAAACAACTTAAGCCAATAGAGAAAGAGGAGATTGAGTTGCACCAGTGGAAGTGGTGATGGCATTGTGTATTGTCACTGGACTAGTAATCCAGAGACAGGGTAATGTTCTGGGGACCCGGGTTTGAATACTACCAGGGCAGATGGTGGAATTTGAATTCAATAAAAATCTGGAATTAAAAGTCTAATGTCGATTGTTGTAAAAACCCATCTGGTTCACTAATGTCTTTTAGGGAAGGAAATCTACCATCCTTACCTGGTCTGGCCGACCCTACATGTGACTCCAGACCCACAGCAATGTGGTTGATTCTTAAATGCCCTCTGAAATGGCCTAGCAAGCCTCTCAGTTGTAACAAACTACTACAAAGACACAAAAAAGGAATGAAACGGGACAAGCCACCTGGCATCGACCTAGGCACTGACAACTGCAATCACAGCAAAGTCCTCCTCCTTACTAACTTCTGGGGGCTAGTGCCAAAATTGGTCTCTCAAACTAGTCAAGCAACAGCCTGACATAGTCATCCTCATGGAATTATATCTTACAGATAATGTCCCAGACTCCACCATCACCATCCGTGAATATGTCCTGTCCCACCAGCAAGACAGACACAGCAGAGGTGGTGGCACAGTGGTATACAGATGGGAGGGAGTTGCCTTGGGAGTCTCATGGCATCAGGTCAAATGTGGACAAGGAAACCTGCTGATTACCATGTACCACTCTCCCTCAGCTGATGAATCAGTGCTCCTTCATGTTGAACATCACTTGGAGGAAAGACTGAGGGTAGCAAGGGTGCAAAATGTACTCTGGGTGGGGGACTTCAATGTCCATCACCAAGAGTGGCTCTGTTGCACCACTACTGACTGAGCTGGCCGAACCCTAAATGACAAAGCTGCTAGACTGGGTCTGCAGCAGGTGCTGAGGAAAAACATACTTGACCTCATCCTCGCCAACCTGCCTGCCACATGACAGTATTGGTAGGAGTGACCACCGCACAGTCCTTATGGAGACGAAGTCCTGCCTTCACATTGAGAATGCCCTCCATTGTGTTGTGTGGCAAAGACACAAAAAAGGAATTAAGCCGAATGGACCACCCAGCATCGACCTAGGCACCGGAAACAACAATGGCAACCAATCCTGTAAAGTCCTCCTTACTAACATCTGGGCGCTAGTGCCAAAATTGGGAGAGCAAGGAAACATTGGTAAGGAAACCTCCTGCTGATTACCACATACCGCCCTCCCTCAGCTGATGAATCAGTGCTCCTTCATGTTGAACATCACTTGGAGAAGGCACAGAGTGGCAAGGGCGCAGAATGTACTGGGTGGGGTGACTTCAATGTCCATCACCGAGTGTGGCTCGGCAGCAGCACTTCTGGCCAAGCTGGCTGAGTCCTAAATGACATAGCTGCTAGACCAGGTGGCGAGGGAACCAACAAGAGGGAAAAACATATTTGACCTCAGCCTCACCAACCTGCCGGCCACAGATGCATCGGTCCATGACAGTATCAGTAGGATACACCGCACAGGAGACAAAGTCCTGCCTTGTCATTGAGGCACTACCACCATGCGAAATGGGATAGATTTCGAACAGATCTAGCAAACCAAGACTGGGCATCCATGCTGTGGGGCATCGGCAGCAGCAGAATTGTACTCTAGCACAATCTGTAACCTCATGGCCCGGCATATCCCCCACTCTACCATTATCTTCAAGCCAGGGGATCAGCCCTGGTTCAATGAAGAGTGCAAGAGGGCACGCCAGGAGCAACACCAGGCATACCTAAAAATGAGGTGTCAACCTGGTGAAGCTATAAAATAGCATAAGCAGCAAGTGATAGGCAGAGCTAAGTGATCCTACAACCAATGGAGCAGATCTAAGCTCTGCAGTCCTGAAATGTGGAGGACAATTAAACAACTTACTGGAAGAGGTGGCTCCGCAAATATCCCCATCCTCAAATGATGGAGGAGCCCAGCACAGCAGCGCAAATGATAAGGCTGAAGCATTCACAACAATCTTCAGCCAGAAGTGCCGAGTGGGACAATCCATCTCAGCTTCCTCGGTTGGGGGGGGGGGGGGGGTTTCCCAGCATCACAGATGCCAGTCTTCAGCCAATTTGATTCGCTCCATGTGACATCAAGAAAATGCTGAAGGCACTGGATACTGCAAAGGCTATGGGCCTTGACAATATTCTGGCAATAGTACTGAAGACTTGTGCTCCAGAACTTGGACTTAACTCCACGCCCCTTGCCAAGCTGTTCCAGTATAGCTACAACACTGCATCTATCCGGCTATGTGGAAAATTGCCCAGGTATGTCCTGTACACAAAAAACAGGACAAATCCAACCTGGCCAATTACCGCCCCATCAGTCTACCCTCCATCATCAGTAAAGTAATGAAAGGAGTTATCAAGCACTATCAAGCGCCACTTGCTTAGCAATAATCTGCTCACTGATGCCCAGTTTGGGTTCCGCCAGGGCCACTCAGTTCCTGACCTCATTACAGCCTTGGTTCAAATATGGACAAAAGAGCTGAACTCCTGAGGTGAGGCGAGAGTGACTGCCCTTGACATCAAGGCAGCTTTTGACTGAGTGTGGCATCAAGGAGCCCTAGCAAAACTGGAGTCAATGGGAATCAAGGGGAAAACTCTGCTGGTTGGAGTCTTACCTAGTACAAAGGAAGATGGTTGTGGTTGTTGGAGGTCAGTCATCTCAGCTCCAATACTTCTTCAGGGTAGGGTCCTAGGCCCAACCATCTTCAGCTGCTTCATCAATGACCTTCCTTCCATCATAAGGTCAAAAGTGGGGATGTTCACTGATGATTGCACAATGTTCAGCACCATTCGCGACACCTCAGATCCTGAAGCAGTCCACGGCCAAATGCAACAAGGCCTGGACAATATCCAAGCTTGGGCTGACAAGTGGCAAGTAACATTTGCGCCACACAAGTGTCAGGCAATGACCATCTCCAACAATAGAGAATCCAACCATCGCCACTTGATGTTCAACGGCATTACCATCACTGAATCCCCCACTATCAACATCCTGGGGGGGTTACCATTGACCAGAAACTGAACTGGACGAGCCATATAAATACTGTGGCTAAAAGAAGAGATCAGAGGCTAGGAATCTTGCGACAAGTAACTCGTCTCCTGACTCCCCACAGCCTGTCCATCATCTACAAGGCACAAGTCAGGAATGTAATGGAATACTCCCCACTTGCCTGGATGAGTGCAGCTCCTACAACACTGAAGAAGCTGGACATTGCCCAGGACAAAGCAGTCCGCTTGATTGGTACCACAGCCACAAACATTCACCTCCTCCACCACCGGCACACAGTAGCAGCAGTGTGTACCATCTACAAGATGCACTGCAGGAATTCACCAAGGCTCCTTAGACAGCATCTTCCAAACCCACGACCCCTACCATCTAGGATAAGGGCAGCAGATAGACGGGAACGCTATCACCTGGAAGTTCCCCTCCAAGTCACTCACCATCCTGACTTCGAAATATATCTCCATTCCTTCACTGTCGCTGGGTCAAAATCCTGGAATTCCCTTCCTAACAGCATTGTGGGTGTACCTACACCACATGGACTGCAACGGTTCAAGAAGGAGCTCACCACCACAATCTCGAGGGCAACTAGGGATGGGCAATAAATGCTGGCTCAGCCAGCGAAGCCCAAATCCAGTGAATGAATAAATAAGTGTGCAGATCACTGAAAGGTCCAAAACCAATGTTGTGAAGCTATAGGGTGTATTTACGGGACAATGCACTATAAGGTATATGGCTTTTTCCTTCTACAAGAGTTTGGTTAGGCCTCAGTTAGGTTATGATGTCTAGTTTTTGCTTCCTCACATGGACAATTCTGAGCTTTAGAAAGGACAAAGGAGGGCCGCAAGATTAATTCCCAGTTTAAAACATCTTAGTTACCAAGTAGTAGCTCTCTACATTTTAGAGAAGCACTGACCTCTTAGTGATTTTATTGAGGGTTATAGGAAGATGAAAGGACTAGATTGTGCTTGTTTCAAGAAAAAAGCTAGGGAGGGCAAGGGGGCTTAATCCCAAATTATGTATGAGCAAAAATGGGTTGGAGTTAACTGGTCGTTATTTGCCCCCCTGGAAAACAGTGCATGTGCCAACTTATGTGGTGATTGCTGATTTATTGAGTTCCTGCAAAACTGAACCAATATCTAGCCCGTATGAAGATCACCTTGTACAAGAGATAGATACTGTGCCATATTAAGCAGGGTTGATTGGTCTTCTGACTAGCTTTTATCACCCAAGTCAGAGAAGAATTTTCATTGTTTTTCTGCCTCTTGAGATATTGCATGATTACTGGAAGGGGAAGTACTGTGATGCACAAAACATCACACTTGTGTAGGACAGGCTGGATGCACCAGTAACTCTTATCCTCTATGCAATTTTTTTATACATTCATACAACTGGGAATATGTTTGTAATATAATGACACAACAGTTGAAGGGTAGAAAAGATCACCACACAAACATAGCCATATCAGGAAACCCAAACAAATGTCAAATACAGATTAGTTATTCTGAGAAACAATTGCACTTGGTAAGTATTAATTTGAATATTGTTTGAGATATTGAAAACACACGGTATAGATGTGCTTCAGTGGACAATAACTAATTCATAAATATTTTACCTCAAAGTCAATCCCCACATGTAGCTATGTGTTAAAGAACATTGTTACACATTTCTTATTTTTGCCAGCATAATTGATATATATGAATAGATTTTAGCCATGCCTGTACAGTTAGAAATATTTTGAAGTCCTCATTAAAAGACAGAGTAGGATGGTCAGCAATTCTGTTTAAAAATTTATGTAGTGCCTTCTGCCGTGTTGCTACGAAATCTTCATTAAAGCGTTCCACCATACCTCGCATTACAAATTTCTCAGGCAACGGCTAATCAAGAGAAAATTAATAAAATTAATCACATTGTTATATAGTACTCATGCACAATTACACCACTGCTACAGTTTAATTTTGACACTTAAATTACTAAAATAGAGAAAACAAATCTCAAGAGCTTCCATGTAAAACACACACTCTAAATGCATTTAATTTATGGGAATGATTGCTATTTTTAGCTAAGAAAGGTTCCCAGCAGTAAAATTTTTTAAACAGTAATCGGTTTATTTAATCCGTTCAAAGTTAGTACATTCTGTCGTTTGAACTCTAAAAATATCAACATACTGACGATTATTGTCAAGGCTCAAATGAATGATGACTACTTTGACTCATGAAATCATAAGCCTTCGGGGGTGGGAGGAAAGGGAGGCTGTGTTGAGAGGAGAAAACTATTAAAAAAGGATGGTCAATAATGTTTTTTAACTACATCTAACAATGGCAAACTTTTATTATAGCAATCATGCCCATTAAATAAGTAAAATATTCCAAGAATATTTAAATAGTTATTTTGCTTGCTTGAAAAACATGAAAACTACAAAGTTATGTTTATCTTGGCTGCAAAATAACATCTGCGAGGTTATGCTTTCATTGTGATATCCTCCATGGTCTCAACTACAATTAAGAATGCAAATTGAATATGATACAAATAGTAAAGCAAACAGAGCAAAAATAAAATCCATGCTCCACACAGTCAGACTGACATGCTAAGCACATTTCATAAACAAACCTGCTCAGTATTTCCATTGATGACAATTAGGGCACTAAGCTGGCAATAAATGATTGCTTTCCACTTCAGAATTCCTGCTTCTATTCAAGTGTCACAAAAGGTTTCTATGTCATGAAAACAGGAACAAAGAAAATATGCAAAACACACCTCTGTTTTAAGATACAGAGCAAGGATTTAATCAGAGGTTGTTTTCTATTCCAGGACCATGTATGCAGGACCAGTATATCAGTTCTGGCTGCTAAAATCTACATGTCCAGTAAATAACGTACATTGTGACAATAAATTTCTACAACTAAACAGCTTGAAGGCCCAATGGCAAATGGATTATATAATAGGTTATTGAGCGTTACAAATGGAAGATTCAGCTGATTTGTGCTGCATTAGTTGATTTCAAACATGCAGTGCCAAAACTGGCGTCAGAGCCCCTGTGCTGCAGAAACAGCAAAACCAACACAATCAGGTTCTCTGCCCCACTCAAGATCCTGTGCAGGTGGCAGGATTGGGCTCAGCAAGGTTAAACAGATATTATGGAGTTTTGCTTATGGAGCCTAGAAACAACAACAACAAAAATAATCTCAACTTTCCCCATGGGGGTTATAGAATTTGCTAGATTTGACAGGCCAATACTGATGATCTGTGAACAAATCAAGCTGATCAGCCATGTGAACACTGTTGTGGCTCAAGTGGCCAACTTAAAGTCATCCAGGGCACAAGGCCAGTTCACAAGGTTTGACAGCCAACTGGAAAAAAACTGCTCTGTGTCTATGCTACTCTATTTTTTTACCTTGGTTTTTCTGTTATCTTACAGTACGTAAATTACTTTTTTTCACTGTTACTCTATTTTATGGTCCATGTCTATTTATTTGTTTTCTAGTTTTTAAACTTCACCTGTCTCCATTACTGTGATTCTTGTTAATCCCTTGTTGTGTCTACTTGCGTTTTCTTTTTATTACCTTAAAATGTTTTTGTTGCACTCCATCTTTTTCTCCTTGTTATTATTTTCTTGGGACCAAATGATTGGGACTAGTTGGAGCAGACAATCGTGGAAAGCACAGTAGCACAATGCAGACGTCAATGAACGTCAACACGTGCATGCATTCTGGAATTTGGGCTAAATCCTGTAGTATAAGGACAAATTTAATTGTACCACTGTCCACCAAGATAGGGAAGGCCAAGCCTGTTAACTTTGTGGGCGGCTGGGAAACATGCTAGACAAACTGATACATAGGAAAGGAAGTTTACACACAAGTTTGTGACATTTTTGTTAAGTGATTATGTAATGTGTGCATAACAAATTTAAAGTTTATTTTCAAAGATAAACAGTGGTGTAGTACATGCCAAACTATCACAGTTACCCTACTCCATAGAATTTGTATACAGAAATAATGTCTGAATCAAATCAGATTTGACATGATAGTGAGCTCTGGGATATGTTTGATCCATCCTTCTGGAAACTAATTGCTTAACAGAATATTTGGAAGCCATGACGTCTGTGATTGGATTAGTTGAAGAAATTGGACTCTTGATCAGAGATCTGATTTCTCATGTTTATGTTTCTCTACCCTGCCAACACAAAATATGACCATACAACAATTTCAGTATCTGAATTTATGTTCACACAATCAAGATTTTTAATACAAAAAAAAATGCTTCCGGAAGTGTTTTGAAAAAACTTAAGTCTAAGCAAATCTACAATTTGGCAGGTAATTTTCCAAAAGTATTAAGCTTACAGGAACAATTAAAGTAGAATGTGCTTCTTCAAGTTTGTCCTTTAGCCACAAGAAATCTTGATAACGTCTACGAACTTCATACTCACAAGAATCAAATTCACTTCGAGTGGTCTATAAAATAAATAGCACTGTGAAAGTTCATATACAGAACAATAGTACAGATTATTTTGAAATAGACAAACAGACTTTTTACATTACAAAAGCCATCCTTTAAAACATTGTGGATATTGCAAAACAAATTGTTCAAGGATTTATTTAGGCTGAATAGCTGAAGACTACCATCCTATACAGGGAAGGTAATGAACTTGCAGCACATAAGATGACTACAAATAGTGCTCAATCAAATAATTAAATCTTAAGTGTTAATAGCAAAATAGAAAACTGGTTCAGCTGTGGGAAGCAAGTGATGATATAATAATCTCTGGAATACAGTCGAATCCTGTTAATTTAAATAAAATTACTTTTCAAAATGAATTTAGCAACTTAAAGTAGCAAAATAGACATTCAGTTCTTCCAATTTTTTTTTATTTCCCCTGACCAATTATCACCCCTTTACTCCATTCTTGAAAATACTCTCTCTTCTGGAACAGTTGCATGTCGGGTAGAAGCCCTCAACTGTATTTTATTAATTAACCATTTTTCACAAGCCTAGACAGCGAGCACCTGCTTACTATTTAATGACAAACTGGTCACATCCAGTCGTGAATGCTGGTTGATATTAAAAACTAATGTGAGGAAGAGAGACTCTAAACATCCCGATCTTCAATGATGGCAGAGCCCGGTACGTGAGTGCAAAATATAAGACGAAAGTGTTTGCAACCATCTTCAGTCGGAAGTGCCAAGTGGATGATCGATCTCAAGCTCCTCCTGAGGTCCTTACCAACACAGACACTACTCTTCCACCAATTCAATTCAATCTGCATGATATCAAAAAGTAGCTGAGTGCACTGGATGTAGGAAGAGTTATGGGCCCTGAAAACATCCCGCTGCAGTGTTGAAGACTTGTGCTCTGTAACTAGGTCTGCCTTGAGCCAAGCTGTTCCAATACAGCTGAAACACTGGCATCTACCCAACAATTTTTAAAATGCTCAGTTATGCCCTATGCAGCAATACATAGGGCAAATACAATCAGTCCAATTACTGTCAATTCACCTTTCAATCAGCAGCAAAGCAATGGAGAGGCTCGTCAACTTGGCTGTCAAATGGCATTTTCGCACCAGTAACCTGCTCACTGATTAGTTCTGCCAGGATCACTCGGCTGCAGACCTCATTACAGCCTTGGTCCAAATAATGGAAAAAGTAGCTGAGTTCCAGCAGATAGCTGGGAGTGACTGCTCTCAACATCAAGACAGCAAATGACAAAATGTGGCATCAAAGGACCCTAGTAAAATTGAAGTCAATGGGAATCAAGGGCAAAACTCTCCAATAACTGGAGTAATACCTAATACAAAGGAATTTTTTTGTGGTTGTTGGAGGCCAATCATCTCCAGGACACCACAGGAGTTCCTCAGTGCAGTGTTCAATGCCCAGCAATCTTCAGTTGTTTCGTCAGTGATACTCCCATCATCATAAGGTTAGAAGTAGAGATATTCACTTATAATTTCACAGGGTTCAATCCATTCAGAACTTCTCGGAAAATGAAGTAGTTCATGCCCACATATAGCGAGACCTGGACAACATTCAGGGCAGAATTTTCAGGTAGTGTGTGGGCGCGCATGACCCACTCGAGCGTAAAACAGTGCATGATGATGTCGGGCAAGCGTCCTGACGTCATGCTACGTTCACGCAAAATTTTAGTCAGCAGGTGCATGCAAAAGTCAGAAGCGCGCCCACTGACAATCAAGAGGGAAAATAAGCCCATTAAAGTTGTAATTGTCACTGACATTTTGTGGTCCGACGAGCCTCATGGTGGCCTTTGCATTTTTCATGAAACCTCATCCAAAAATCTATGGACAGAATTTTTATAATGTATATGTTCAGGTGACTGTGATGCTTGGACATTTTTGTTCTGTTTTTAAAATCTTTACTTAATACTTTTGAAGTTTTCAGCTCTGAGGTAGATCTCTGCCTTCAGAGAGGCCACTTGCACAGATCAACATGTACCTCCCCCACACACAGACCCTAGGATGCCCTCTTTCTGCAGTACAGCCCTCGTCCTGCAGCTACTTTCCTTGCCTAAGGCCACTTCTCCCTCTTCCCCAAGCAAGCCTTAACCTTGCAGCCATTGAAAAGCCACCCACATGTGGCTGATCTGGTAGGTAGAGACATTCCCATAAGCCCCCCAAAAGTGATGTGGTGCTGTCTGTGAAACCCAGCGCTGATGACTGCGAGTGCTGACCGAAGCAAGGTAGGCAAACAAGCCTTGAAGTCCCGAGCAAAGCGCAGCCTGTCAAGTGCACGCCTTATATATTGGTTCATACATGAAGCATGTTAGTTTCTTTGGGAACTGTCAATAAAGCCGAAATCAAACGAAAAGCAGCAATTTCATTGCTCAATTTTCCGAAAGGCTCTTAATTGGGTAAAATCTTAATAAGAGTTGTCATTATTCTGTGTTTCAGTATTTAAAATTCATCACCAAGTCCCTATTTACAAGTTAATTGAAAGGGGCACTTTGGGGAAATACAAACTGACAAAATTTCTCACAAACATTATCTAAATTTCCATCCTTCATTAAGTAAACACTGTCTGGAAAAGAAAGGCATCTAAGACACCCAACTTCTAAGACCAGAAACAAACTTGTAATTACAATATTCAAGGAAATAACAAAACTGCTTCATATTGCAATCTAGAGTTTATTAACAACAGAATATGTTCAATTACATTCCAAAGGCAGACATAAATTTGCAGTTCAACTGTGTGTTAACAGCAATAATTTTAAGAATAAAGTAAAAATAAGATTAGGCTACAAGACCTGTTCGCTATGATCTTGAAATGCAACCTTACATATTTTATTGCCAAAAGTTAGTTGATTTATTTTACTTTAAATCAATCCCATTAAAGCACAAGTATGCTAGATTTAGTATTTATGTTAACTTGCATGGTGAACAGCCAGGAAATCACAGTTAGGTGAAATGCCAATGTTTTGAAGGTTACTTGAAATGTTAACAGCTTTAGGCAAAGATTTAGTTATTTGTAAACTTTAAACATCCAGCATCTGGTAAAGTCCATTTTGCTTCAAAGCGACCATGTGTACCAGTGAATAACATTCAAATTAGCAGCTTGTGGGGTTACTTGGGTGTAATTTACAACTACATGAAGCAACGCTAAAAGCCTGACTAACAATACTCTCTAGTGATCATCCCCTTCAAAAAGTACCCAATAAAACAAAAACTATAAAGGCTGGAGAAATAATTAAATAATTCAGATTTTGAATCATTTTCATGTCAGAAATCAAAAGCATATTAGATCACCATGAAATATACCTCATGATGAGCTGATCACAACATCTTTGATTCTACACCTGGCATTATGGGTTGTAGGGCCTGCGCATCATACTTAAGTTTTGTTGTTACTTGCCAGGTTTCTTCCATCATTCATAATAAACTATGATTTACTTGCAAATTTTACTTTTGATTATTTTACAACAAAATGTTACCAAAATTATGTTGGTTTTCTTAATTAAATATTGGAACCACATTCATTAGTAACTATATTCTTTTACCTTTGTAGTAATTCTGTAAGTGACAAAAGTTTCAATTGCTGTGACATGATTTTCTGGGTCATCCACTGTGACAAAAATATCTTTGCTGTCAGGTTCATCTTCCAAAGTGTGCTGATTGATCATAGAAGATGGAGACGTTTGCATGGAGATACTGAATGAACTTGCATCGGTGAAACTAGCATCCTGTTGGAAGGCAGAAAAACAAGGACTGTTGAGATCAAAATAGAAATCCTGTTAGCATAAGTCATTATTGCATGAAGCCATGCATGGAAATTAAGTATAATTTGATCTTGTTAAGATCCTATTCTTTTGCACTCACTGAACAGGTGTATTAATTTGTATTGTTATATTTTGAATAAAAGCACAATCCAGGAGTTGTGTGTTGTGAAGTTTTGAATTGAATTTTACAAATTGAAATTGGCAAACAAGTACAAAATATGATCAAAATTCAAATATGAGAACTAACACAAAAGCAAAATACAGCGAATGCTGGAAATCTGAAGTAAAAACAGAAAATGCTGGAAATACTCAGCAAGCCAAGCAGCATGTAAGTTATCCTTTCAGATCAGTGGCCTTACTTCAGAACTGTTTTTATTCTCCACAGATGTTGCTTGACCTGAGTATTTCCAGCATTTTCTATTCAAATATGACAAGTCATTAAAAAAATTGAAGACCAATACTGGAGCTTTTTGTTACCAACTTAGAAATAAATTTTTTAGGCAACACTACCCAGTTTTCTAGTTCATCGAAGGTACAACCGGATTTCCCGTAGCTTCACTTTAATGAATTGCAGAAAGTTGGAGGGGAAATTCAATGTCAAATAGGGGGAAAACAGGGAAAATTCAATAGGAAAAGGGTGATCGAGTTGAGGAGGAGAAAAAAAAGGACAAAAGGTTTTTTTTTTAAATTTGACATTGTAAAATCTTACCTAAAAATTTAAAACCCAAAAGGAACAGTCTCCAGGTCAGCTAACCAAACAGTTAATTTCCAGTTCCAGAGGTTGATTGGCAGAAATTAGCAGTTATCACATCACTAAAAGGGTATTTGCACTACTGATTGCTAGCTAAATATTTGCATTGGGTTTAGTTCTCTCAATACAGCAGCTTCACAACAATCAAAGCATGCCAATGTGTTGACGTTTCGAGTCCTCATGACCCTTTGACAGAACTTGAGTTCGAGTCCAAGAAAGAGTTGAAATATAAGCTGGTTTAAGGTGTTGGGGGGGGGGGGGGGGGGGGGGGGGGGGGTAAAGAGAGAGAGACAGAGAGAAGTGGAGGGAGTTGGTGTGGTTGTAGGGACAAACAAGCAGTGATAGAAGCAGATCATCAAAAGATGTCACAAACAATAGAACAAAAGAACACATAGGTGTTAAAGTTGGTGATATTATCTAAACGAATGTGCTAATTAAGAATGGATGGTAGGGCACTCAAGGTATAGCTCTAGTGGGGGTGGGGAGGGCATAAAAGATTTTAAAATATTTAAAAATAATGGAAATAGGTGGGAAAAGAAAAATCTATATAATTTATTGGAAAAAAACAACCCCCTCCACTTCTCTCTCTCCGCCCCCCCCCCCCCCCCCCCCCCCCCCCCCCCCCCCCCCCCCCCCACCCCCGCCCCACACACACCTTAAACCAGCTTATATTTCAACTCTTTCTTGGAATCGAACTCAAGTTTTGTCGAAGGGTCATGAGGACTCGAAACGTCAACTCTTTTCTTCTCCGCCGATGCTGCCAGACCTGCAGGGTTTTTCCAGGTAATTCTGTTTTTGTTTTGGATTTCCAGCATCCGCAGTTTTTTTGTTTTTATCAAAGCATGCCAATGGTGAGGCAGATTGCAAAATGCCATTTTGGCAAAACTGAGTGCAGTGGCAAAACTCTGATTGCAACATATGGATACTTACATTTAACGGTAGATCTGTACCTCACCTGAAGTTGCTGCACTATTCACACAAACATTACAGACAGCACCATTCGACTCACCATTACTTTAACAAGAACTAATTAAGGAACACTAGCATGTATTTGCTGAAAGCAAATTGTTTTAACTAATCTGACCGAGCTTTCTCAGGCTCCCAAAGACAGGTCAAGCAACAGCCGGACATAGTCATACTCATGGAATCATACCTTACAGGTGATGTCCCAGACACTACCATCACCATTCCATGGTATGTCCTGTCCCACTCAAGGACAGACCCAGCAGAGGTGAGGGCACAATGGTATTGAGTTGGAAGGGAGTTGCCCTGGGAGTCTGCAACATCAACTCTGGATCCCATGAAATCTCATGGCATCAGGTCAAACATGGGCAAAAACCTCCAGCTAATTACCATGTACCACGCCTCTGAACTGATGAATCAGTATTCCTCCATGTTGAATACCACTTGGAAGAAGCACTGAGGGTGGCAAGGGCGCAGAGTTTAATGAGTGAGGGACTTCAACATCCATCACCAAGAGTGGCTCAGAAGCACTACTACTGACTGAGCTGACCAAAGTCCTAAAAGACTGCTACACTGGGTCTGCAGCAGGCGGTAAGGGAACCAAAGAGGGGGAAAAACCTATTTGACCTCATCCTCGCCAACCTACTGCCACAGATGCATCTGTCCATGACAGGGGAAGATGGTGATGTGGTGGTAATGTCACTGGACTAGTAATCCAGAGACCCAGGCCAATTGTCACAAAAAACCACCTGGTTCACTAATGGCCTTTAGGGAAGGAAATCCGTCATCCTTACCGGATCTGGCCTACACATGACTTCAGACCCACAGCAATGTGGTTAACTCTTAGCTGTCCTCTGAAATGACCTAGCAAGGTCAGTTCAAGGGCAATTACGGATGGGCAACAAAAGCTGGTTTTGATAGTGACGCCCACAGCTCACAAAATAATTTTAAAAAAAGTATTGGTAGGAGTGAGACAAGTACCATCTTCAGATTCAGGGTAGCCCCCATCTTGTTGTATGGCACTGCCACTGTGCTAAATGGGACAGATTTTGAACAGATCTAGCAACCATGAGGCACTGTAGGCCATCAACAGCAGCAGAATTGTACACAAGAACAATCTATAACCTCACAGCCCAGCATATCCCCCACTCTACACTGACCACCAAACTAAGGGATCAAACCTACTTCAATGAAGAGTGCAGGAAGGCATGCTGGGGCAGCACCAGGCTACAACACAGAACTACTTGCGTGCCAACAGCATAAGCGACAAGCAATAGACAGAGATAAGCAATTCCATAACCAACAAATCAGATCTAGGCTTTGCAGTCCTGCCTCATTCAGTCGTGAATGGACAATTAAACGAACTGGAGGTGAAGGCTCCACCAATACGCACCACCCTCAATGATAGGGGAGCCCAGCACATCAGTGCAAAAGATAAGGCATTTGCAGCAATATTCAGCCAGAAGTACCGAGGGGACAATCTATCTCGGCCTCCTCCGGAGGTCCTCAGCATCACAAATGCCAGTTTTCAGCCAATTCGTTTCACTCCATATGATATCAAGAAACAACTGAAGGCATTAGAGAATGCAAAGGCTACGGGCCTCGACAATATTCCAGCAATAGTAATAGACTTGTGCTCCAGAACGTGCCGTGCCCCTAGCCAAGCTGTTCCAGTGCAGCTACAACACCGGCATCTACTCGGCAATGTGGAAAATTGCCCAGGTATGTCTTGTACACAAAAAGCAAGACAAATTCAACCTGACCAATTACCACCCCATCAGTTTCCTCTCGATCAGTAAAGTAATGGAAGGGATCATCAACAGTGCTAAGCAGCAGCACTTACCTAGCAATAACCTGTACACGGATGCGCAGTTTGGTTTCTGCCAGGGCCACTAAACTCCCGACCTCAGTACAGCCGTGGTTCAAACATGGACAAAAGAGCTGAACTCCAGAGGTGAGATGAGAGTGACTGCCCTTGATATCAAGGCAGCATTTGATAGCGTGTGGCATCATGGAGCCCGAGCAAGACTGAACACAGCAAAGAGTTTTCCTCCTGATCTCCAATGATTGGAGTCATGCCTATTACGAAGGAAGATGGTTGTGGCTAGTGGAGGTCAATCATCTCAGTTCCAGGGCATCACTGCAGGAGCTCCTCAGGGTAGTGTCCTAGGCCCAGCACTATTTGCAACTCCTCAGATACTGAAGCAGTCCACGTCCAAATGCAGCAAGACCTGGGCAATATCCGGGTTTGGGCTGACAAGTGGCAAGTAAATTCAATGGTACACAGGTGCCAGGCAATGACCATCTCCAAGACAGAATCTAGCCATCGCCCCATGACATTCAATGGCATTAACATTATTGAATACCCCAATACCAACATCCTGGGGGTTACCATGGCCAGAAACTGAACTGGACTAACCATATAAATACTGTGGCCACAAGGGCAGGTCAAAGGCTTCAAATCCTGCAGCAAGTAACACACCTCCTGACTCCTCAAACCCTGTCCACCGTCGACAAGGCACAAGACAGGAGTGTGATGGTATACTCTCCAGTTGCCTGGATGAGTGCAGCTTCAACAACACTCAAGAAGATTGGCACCATCCAGGACAAAGCAGCCCACTTGATTGGCATCCCATCCACAAATATTCACTCCCTCCACCACCGACACACAGAGACAGCAGTGTACCCCATCTATAAAAGGAACTCACCAAGGCTCCTTCGGTAACATTTTCCAAGCCCATGACCGCTACCATCTAGAAGGACAAAGGCAGTAGATACACCATCACCTGGAAGGTCTCCTCCAAGCCACTTGCCATCCTGTCTTGGCAATATATCATCGTTTCTTGAATGTCACTGGGTCAAAATCCTGGAACTCCCTCCCTAACAGCACTGTGGGTGCACTGTGGACTGCAGCGGTCAAGAAGGCAGCTCACCAATACCTTCTCAAGGACAAATAGGGATGGGCAATAAATGCTGGCCTAGCCAGCGACACCTACATCGCATGAACGAATTTAAAAAATCTTGAGGTCATCCAAAACTTGCAGCAAGTCCCGTTCCCCTATTGTGCCTGTGGTCACTGACCTATGTTAGCTCCCAATTGAGCAAAATTTTGATAATAAAATTCTCATCTATGATTTTCAAATCCCTCCATAGTATTTAAATCCATCATTCAATATAATCCTTTGGAAGGGATCTGGATTGGCAACAGAATGGAAATACTGTAAAATCCTGATGAGTCGAATCCCAGAGGATCTGCTCACAAATTGGTGTTAAGCGGAGCTTTGTGATAACTGAGGAGGCCCTATTCCCACCTGAATGCATCTCTATGGAACCCGATATGCCTACAAACACAGGTTATGTCAAAACAACAGATTCAAATGCCAAATTAAAACACATTAAAGCAGTTCAATTTGTTCATACCTCACAATGGCCTGACCTTATAAAGGGCTAGAGTTTTGTATTGAAAAATGTCAGGATTTACCTCTGGAAAAACTCCTTAATTATTTTCAGCTAGGGCAAATGGACGGGCAATCATTGAAGTCTTCAGGGTAATTGGCTTCCTCGGTTGAAGAATGTACTACATCTACAATTACATCGTCTCTCAGGTCTGTCATGCAGCGTACAGCATTGTCCACCTCCATATAAGTTTCCAATATCCTTCTGCAGGCGAGCAAAAAGTGCCTTCATCAGGTTGGTTGGTCTCACCCTACTCCTCTTCGTTTTCGATGTATTGTGTGATCGTAATCTGATTGAACCCAATCTCTGATCGTCGCAGGTTTAGCCATACTCATAGACCTTACACGTCCTTTCAAGGCAGCTCTTGATATCATATGAACATACGAATTAGGAGGACTAGGCCACTTGGCCCCTCGGGCCTGCTCTGTGATTCAATGAGATCATGGCTGATGTGAACGCAACTTCAACCCCACATTCCTGCCAACCCATGATAACCTTTTACCCCCTTGTTAATCAAGAAACTATCCACCTCTCCCTTAAAAATATTCAAAGGCTCTGCTTCCACCGCCTTTCAAGGAACAGAGCTCCGAAGGCTCACGGCCCTCAGAAAAATTTCTCCTCATCTCCGTCCAACCCTATATCATTAAACAGTGACCCTTAGTGCTAGATTCTCCCACAAGAGGAAGCATCCTCTCCACATCCATTCTGTCAAGGCCCCTCAAGATCTTAAAGGTTTCAATCAAGCCACCTCTTACTCTTCTGAACTCCAGTGGATACAAGCCTAACCTGTCAAGCCTTTCCTCATAAGATGACCTGTCCTTCTTGGTATTAGTCTAGTAAACCTTCTCTGAACTGCTTGTAGCGCATTTATATCTTTCCTTAAGTAAGATGACTAATACTATTCACAGCACTCCAGATGTGGTCTTACAAGCACCCTGTACAACTGAAGCATATCCTCCCTATTTTTGTACTCAATTTCCCTCACAATAAAAGATAACATTCTATTAGCTTTCCTCATTAATTGTTGTACCTGCATACTAGCCTTTTGCGATTCACGCACTAAGGCACCCAGATCCCTCTGAATCTCAGAGCTCTGCAGTCTCTCACCATTTAGATAAGCTTTTTTATTCTTCCTGCCAAAATGGACAGTTTTACATTTGCCTTATAGTCCATTTGCCAGATCTTTGCCCACTCACTTAACCTATGTCCCTTTGTAGCATCATTATGTCTTCTTCAGAATTTACTTTCCTGCCTATCTTTGTGTCATCACCAAATTTAGCATCCATTCCTTCAGTCCCTTCATCCAAGTCTTATATATAAATTGTAAAAAGTTGAGGCCCCAGCACTGATCCCTGTGGCACACCAATCGTCACACCTACCAACCAGAAAAAGATCCATTTATGCTTACTCTCTGCTTCCTGTTAGCTAACCAATCTTCTATCCATGCCAAAATGTTACTCCCTATACCATGAGCTTTTATTTTCCACAATAACCTTTGATGTGGCACTTTATCAAATGCCTTCTGGAAATCTAAGTACAGTACATTCACCGGTTCCCCTTTATCCACAGCACGTGAGTCCTTCAAAGAACGTCAATAAATTGGTTAAACACGATTTCCCTTTTACAAAACCATGTTGACTCTGCCTGATTGCCTTGGGTTTTTCTAAGTACCTTGCTGTAACATCTTAAATAATAGCTTCTAACATTTTCCCTATGACAGATGTTAGGCTAACTGGCCTATAGCTTCCTGCTTTGTCTCCCTCCCTTTTTGAATAAAGGAGTTGCATTTGCTCTTTTCCAAACTAACGGAACCTTCCCCAAACCTAGGGAATTTTGGAAAATTAAACCCAATGCATCAAGTATCTCACTAGCTACTTCTTTCAACACCTTAGGGTGAAGTCCATCTGGACTGGGCATTTGTCAGTCCGCAGCCCCAACAACTGGCTCAATACTTCCCTGGTGATTGTAATTCTTCCATGTTCCTCTCTCCCTTCCATTTCCTGATTTACAGCTACTTCCGGGATGTTACTTGTGTTCTCTGTAGTGAAGACCGAAGCAAAATGCCTGTTTGATTCATCCACCATCTCCCAATTTTCCATTACCAATTCCCCAAACGCACTTTCTATAGGATCAGGGCTCACTTTAACTTTTTTCTTATTTAAATATCAATAGGAACTATTACTATCCATCTTTATATTACTAGCTAGCTTCAAATGATGGCTTTCCCAGAGTTCTATGATTTCGCGCTCGTATGTGGTCTCACTCCACTCAGGTTGATCGGCACGATTATATGAAATGCTTAGAAAAGTTTGGCTAATTCGGAGGTAACCTTGTCAAATTTTGCCTTATCATGGGTATTGTTCTATGGGATTTGCTATTCTGCTGGCAGGAATAGTCGATGACTTCGACATAACCAGAATTTCATGCCATCAGAGTTTGACTCATCACAGTTTCACTAAGTAGAAAACGCTCTTCCCCTTAATTTTGCAGTGCTGGGAAGGCAGCTAGAAAAGAAGTCCACAAGAACTTAAATATTTTCAGAAGTAGCCGGATCAAGAGAGATAAAATGTAGCTTCCATCTATTGAGCAGAAAATTGGGCGCCTCGGGTACTTAATATGCCATGAGCACGAAAGTAGAACATTTAACCCAAATTCTCCCTTGGCACTCCTCCTTGCACTGTTTCAAAGTGACATGAAAAACTCTGTACTTTTCCTTTTGCAACATGTATAAACCTGATGCATCTCCCAATATGCACAATTTAAGATCACAAGCAAAGTGTTTATTTATTATGCATTAATTATCATTTCCTTTTTCAAAATGAATTGATGCTGTCATGCTGAACAGATGTGAGTGTATTACAAATTGTTAAAAACTGTATTCCCTTTTAAAAATTCACACATTTTCACTTTTAAAATGACTGGCACAGATCACCTGACTTTTGGAACTGCAAGATGACCAAGCTTCAAGTTTCTATAAGCGGGTTATAATGACAACAGCATTGTGAAATATCACATCTGACATTGTCAGAATTCACTCCAAAACAGCAAAGACAAGCAAGCCTCAGACATTCTGTCTCCAGGATTGCCAGGTAACAAAAAGGAGCTACGAAATAAGGAAGTGTTAAGGATTCCTATCTGCCTGTAATGTAAGTTGATGTTTTTGGGCATGGGAGATGGAAGCTACTTCGCTAACACTAACAGATTACTGATTGCTTCCCTCGTGTATCAATGGCCAGTTGTCAGATGACTGAAAAACTGTTTCATTTCAGAAGGCCTTTTCATTATAAGTCCTATTTGCTTGCAGACAACACAGCACTGTAGAAAGCCTATTAACCAAGCCATAATGCTTAAAGTTTGAGGCCTCCTCGAAACCTGTTTCCAAAAGACCTGAAACTTGCTGGAAAAGTAAACTTGTTCTCTGGTTACAAGCATCAAGGCTGCCTTTCTCACATCTCTTATTTCTAAGAAAACACCAAGAAACCCTGTCTTCAGCTATCTGGATTAACCTGTATTTTAACTCCTGAGTGAAAGAACCCCTCTCACTGGACTTTGATATTCATGTGAACTATTATTCTGTTTGGTTTTAATATTTGTAAAAACACAACTCCTTTCTCTTACTGTACCTTCTTGTGCATGTGTTTGTGTAGTAATAACAAACGTTATATGGGATAGTGTGCCTGGTTTAAAAGTCCGAGAAAGCCAGCTGCAAATGACTTTAAGAAAAAACTGATTACACATGAACATAGGGAACACACTTCTGCCTGATCAAAATTAAACCATTCTGATTATCACAGGTTAGAAGAATTAGGGGGTTCAGTTCGTCTCTCTCCTTTGTCTGTAACAATACTTTCAATCTAAGTGAAAAGGCCCACACTATAGTTCCTTTCCATGTCTCCAAAACTCACTCAAGAAGATTCTAAGACCACCACTGTTGGAGCAGTGGGTAAACATATTTAGCACTAATTATGAATCCAAGTCTGTGCTAAGTTAGTCAAAATCAATGTCTCTGCCACAAGACAGGCAATGGCATGGGGAAAAAAGCCTGAGTTGCCACTCTCAGTACCTTAAAAACAATAGTCCAAGATATGCAAATTAAAACATGTACACACCAAATCCAATTTTTCATGAAATAAAACAATTTCAATATTTCATGGAAGTTACATTTTTTGTACATTAGATTACTGCATATTCGCCAATTTTCTGCCATCTTAAAATATTGAAAGGGGTGGGGGGAAGAGACAGAAAAGAAGGTACATTTTAGGAATATAGGACCAACAGCATTTTTCATCCATTAAAATGAGAAGTCCCAAAGACTGCACTACCTCCACACCTAATGGACATTCCTGGCTCACAAAGCCTCATGCCAGGAGTGTCCATTTATAAAATTTAATCCCCTTTTGAAACATCAGGACCTTCATTCACTACAGTCAGAAAACCATTTGAGTAACACAAATTCCTACCTGGTAATGGCATGCTGACAGTTGATAAATTGGCTGAGCTTGATGAGCTACCATTATCAGTGAGCTTGAAACAGGGTAAGGCTGTTCCGAAAGGGTAACAGTAAATAGTACTTTAAAAGCCTGGGTTGCAATTTTCTCCCCCAAACAGTTGTTCAATGGGACAACTTTTCACTGGAAAAGTTGTCCCATTGAGCAACTGTTTGAGAAAAAATTCACACCCAGGTCTTCTGCCCTTGCAAATTCTGTCTCTGGAGGAGCAGCAAGATCGGGAGAGACAGGGTCTGTGGTTGGAGGAACAGCTTCTCAGAAATTCTGGCTCTCTAATGTACAGGGGCAACTTTTCTTTCATTGGTTGCCCCCATGATTGATTTTCCCAGGGCTTTTTGGGGGTTTGAGGGCAAATTCATCTACCGTCCTGAGTATTTTGAACCCCAATGGCCAACAGAATTAAATTAAATCTTATGGCAATTTTCAAACATAAAACCCTGCTGGAAATCAAACTGTACGTAGGAGTTTTTTGTGTGTCCATGACAACGGTTGGATGGATGAGAGCGTAGTAAAGTTGTGGGTCAACACTGTGTGCAATAGGTGTCCTGGTGGCCTGCACAAAGGTTACAGCTTATTAATGTGGAACATGCCCAGATCCCACAGAACCAGTAAGAGGAAGAGCACTGGCAAAGAAATAACACCACATCGCACGTTATACCAGGTCCATATTTCAACCTTTGGATGCGTGCATCAATAAGCCATTCAAAGCTTGGAAATGTGCACTTTTTTTCTATAGTTAAAAGTGGCGAACACCCACAGCCGTGGTTCACGGTTCATTCTCTACAAATAACTCGACCCCCATTTTTGAAAGGACTTTTGGAGGCTTCAAAGGTCAACTTGTAAACCGTAATCTATGGTACCTAAATTTCATACATCTTACAACAAGGGCGAATACAGTATCAACATCTTACATTTTTTGACATGCTCATTTTATTTTAAGCAAAGAATTGTTACAATCTCAAAAGTAAATACAGTATAACATTAAAAATTAAAGAAAATACTTATTTCCTGAAAGTTTTTTATTCTGCAATTTTTTTTTTGGTGGGGATCTGAAGTCATCAACCTCCACACTTTGAGTCATGGAATTATAGTGTTTCATTATCTTTTGATGGAATGAGTTGGCACAAAATTCAGAATCTCTCTCTCTCTCTCTGGGAATTTTCAGCTCTAGAACATGTTTACTTACATCCTCTGCAGTTCTGTTTCTTTCAAAGAAGAAACAATTTCTGCATCAGTCATCTCTCTGCAGATGTCAAGGTCATCATCCATTGAAACTGAAAGACTGAGTGCTGCCTCACTCAAGCTTATGGGAATCCTTTAATCAACCTACTCAACTTGTGCCTACTGTTTCACCACACACTTTTGTGTGCAAGGTTATGTCTTGTTTTCCAGCAGCACAGGAATCGATTGGTGCTTTGAAGCTTTCCACTCAGTTCTTTGACAAGCTCATTAGCTTTAACTTTCAAAAAGCAGGAATTTGAGTTCTTTAGTGATTAGCAGCGCATTATCAGCCATCTTACTTTCGTGCTTCTGTTTCCTAGCCCGGTTCTCAATTCTTTCTCAGTCCTTCAAGATGTCCACTTTGCTTTTAGAATTCTGAAACACCAAGATTCAGTAATGCCACAATTCTGTGTGACTCAAGTCACAACACTTTTTTGAGAATGATGTGAGAATTTGACCTCCATTCCTGCCAAGCAATAATAATGCACAAATGGATACCAGGTAAAACTAGGTCTTAGCCACAATGATGACCAAACTCAATGAGATTGAGAGATGAAACCCTCAGGTTCTGAAGTGGAAAACATTGTTAAGATGGGATTTCTGTGTATCAGTTACATAAAATCAGGATTTGCAATAAATATAACTACAAAACACAAGCATCTCACAATTGGAAGGATATAGGGTAAAAAAGACACAGAGTTGGTTGTGCTAAAATGAGGGCTACAACTGAGTTCCAAATAACTTAATGATCCCTGCGGTGGAGCCATTAACCCAACTAACCAAATTTACCCAAATGGCTCCCAAATGAAGAAATTACCAATAAGATTCCCCTTTTTGTAACTTTTACTTTAACACAGATAGAACCTATGCAAATTAAATATAAATTAGTAAACACATTACACTTAAAAAGATAAATTTCACTTTAAATATCCGATACAAAGATATGTCTTACACAACCATAAGCACTGTGTCATTCTCCCACAGACATATGGCACCAAGGGTAGCTCCTAAGTTCCCTAACATGGCCTCTGGTATGCTAGATCTCTCATTTTCCCACTTAATCGATTCTATTTTTAAGTCGCAGTCACCAGCAGCAGTATTCCATCCAAGGTCCCCAGAGGTGGTCATCACCTAAATGGCACATTCCAGCAGAACCTCCTTGGCTACATTCATAAGTCTTGATGACAACTCCCCCAAAGCCTTTTTTAGCTGACTCCTTTAATAAACTTCATCAAAAGGTCTGGGCAGCTCTGGGAAAACTGAAGCATAGCAGTGGAATTGTCCAATCCATAAACCCAGCACGAACCCTGTCTTGAGCTTCCTGTCGCTTTTAACAGTATTACACACACAGCTCTTTGTAAATTTACCTTGTCTGTTCTTCCCCTGCTGCAGCTTCTTTGTCTCTGGTCACAAGTTGTCTGTATCCTAAGTTCCTTCCTCTTGGTACAGCTTCCAGGCCAAGTGTTGCCAGGTGACATGGTCCAGTATTGCTTATTACCCAGGAAAATTACAATTGATCACTTTATAATTGATGTAAACTCTGAGCTCTTTTCAAACATTCTTAAAAATAATTACAGATTCCACAGCTATTTTAAAGAAATTACAAATGTTCCTTATTGTACTCCTTCTAGGTAAAAGGTCATCACAATAACTATAACTGTAGTTCAACTCAATTCAAACAGTTGAGGATCAAGCACTGCTCTCCACACTCATTGGGGTGGATGGGGAAAAATAGCTGGGGTGGCTCATTATACAGTGACTCTAACCAATATCAAGGTGGAAGAGATGGGTTTTTAACAAAAGTCTTAAAGGAGGAAAGGGAGGTGGAGTGATGAAGGGTTTAAGGAAGAAATTAGTGAGTGTGGGGCCCAGACAAGTGAAGGGGCAGATGCCACTGGTGGGGTGAAGGGGCTTACCAAAGGCCAGTCAGAGCAACAGGCAGTTTTGGGGAGAGACAGTGATTTGGACAGTTGGAGGAGTTT
This sequence comes from Carcharodon carcharias, assembly GCF_017639515.1. Classification (NCBI taxonomy): domain Eukaryota; kingdom Metazoa; phylum Chordata; class Chondrichthyes; order Lamniformes; family Lamnidae; genus Carcharodon; species Carcharodon carcharias. The sequence continues at coordinate 95,676,141 of NC_054482.1, forward strand.
GCAGAAGTAAAGGAGTGAGACTATGAAGCTGTTTAAAATAACACTCCTGAAAAAATGAGTTCCTAAATCTACCTTAATAGGGCTCAAAAGAATTAATAGTAAATTACTGTAGCAGGCATACAATGTGTAGCTGAAGACTTTACAGTCTTATCTAAAACAACAGATGATTGACAAATCATTTATTCATCCTTTTGACTCACGTCTGGATTACAGGCTTAACACACAAAGACTCAATTTCAGCGCAGAGAGATAACTGTCCCAACAGCTCAAGAGAATTGCATGGAATTTGATTAAGAATCATTAGCAGGAATGAAAAATAATTGGCATGTCAGAACTTGGGTTAGGGAAAATAAAAAAAAAAGCACATCACACAATGTCAGGGAAGTGGATTGAAATCTTTTTAAATAGAATGAGTTGGTGGTTCAAATAGTTTTGAAATGATTTGATCCACATTTGCTTTCCATTTTGTAAAAGCAGCTTTACTTTCCCCCCAGTAAAGAATGAAGAGGAAACATACAGAGAAAGACAGCATGCTCCCGGCAGTGCTTTGTGGCCTCAGAATTCATGAAACTGGCATTATATTATGGCCACCTCACGAAAACTAGAATCTCTTAGCAAACAGTGATTCACGTAATAAGGAAAGAATCTTGAGGCCTGATTCCATGAAGTGGCAAAGAAATGGTAGCAAAACCTGCTGCCATTTTCTGCTGTGTGCTCTAGAGAGTTGTGTAAAATTTTATTTCAATGTGAGCAAAATTGTACGAACAACAAATTAACCTACATTTAAAGTTGGCAGTCCAAAGAGCAAACCGTCAGCTTCACCCAATTTGCGCAGCGATGGCCATATTACAATCCAGTAATTAAATGCTGATATACTAAAGTTTCAGAGGTAATGGTAAATTGTAACAGTACTGCTGAAATCTTTGAGTACAATAAGAAAAAAACATTCCTTTGAAGAGTTGGAATATGCTCTTTGAACTTTTGGACAACTAGTTTTCACTTCATATGACTATGCATAAACATAAAACAGTTCCTTTCCTCATTCTAAATTGATTTATTTTCGTAAACAATTGAATTTTGGAAGAGAACAGAGCACCTTGAGGGAAACACACTAAAGTGGGGAAGGGAACAGAAATAGGATCGGGGTCCTATGGCTTATCTTTACGGCAAATGAGCGAAATGTAGGGGAGGAATGCTTGGAGAATAAAAAGGGTGAGGTGAATGATAGTAAAACAACTCAGATTGAAGGTGAAGTAGATAGTTGAAAAGGAAAAATGTTAGGGTAGTAAATATAGCAAAGGAGTGGAAGGGGTAGTGGGAAAATGAATAGGTAGAGGGTATAGTGGGAGTAAGGTGTCTGTTATTGTTGTGGGTCTTAGATGAAGACCTACGTCAGGACTGATATGATACTGCTGGAGGCAAGGCTGTGGTGAACTTTACCTTTTATTGAACATTCTACTATGTACAATACAAGGTGTAAACATGAGGCTTCGCATAGAACTCTCTCTCGGCACATTCCGTTGTCATGTGATCTTACACTTCTGATGTAGACTTTCTATTCATATATTTAACAGTAACCCATTAACATCCTCCCCTGCTCCCCAACCACCTCCATCCCCACTGCCCCCACCCCCAAATCTCTGACCCATTGATGGTAGTCTTCTTATAAATACAAGTGCACTCAGATTCTTCTCACTGCTCCATTTAGTGTCTCTACAAGATACGATCACGGATGTAGTGTTCTCCCCCCCAAAACTTGGCCCTTGCGATTCTGGTTATGAATCTACACTGATTCCCCCGGCTGGAGTTCTGGTAAATCATGTACTCTATGGCATTAATTATAGTTTCCGGTTTGATTTACATGATACGCATACTCCTTCTCCCTTATTCTCTCTATATCTGCTGCTTTGAAGACATGGCATGAACGGAAGAACAGGAAGATAAGCCCGTAGCAGTCTTCCCATGAGAAGTTCAGATGAAGTCAAACCATTCTGGAGTGGTGTGGAACGGCAACTTAACAATGGCAAGTTTATATTGCCATTTTTCTTCAACAGAGTCTTTACCGTTCTTACTCCTCTTTCATCCTCTCCTTTAGCTTGTAGGTATCTGGGTGAACTACTCATATGGACAAATCCAGAGGCTTCTGTGAACTGCTTCAAACATTCATTTGCAAACCGTGGGCTATTGTCTGAAATGAACAAATCTGGAATGCCATGTGCAGTCAAAATGTATTTTACTAATTTAGCGACAGTTTCCAAGGTGGGGCCATAAGGGCGCTTAACCTCAGTCCATCTAGAGTAATAGTCAACAACAATGAGGAATGCCTTCCTCTGACCTTGAAAAGATCCATTCTCACAGTCTGGATGGAAATGAGGACATCATCAGTCTTTCCCTTTGCTCCTGGTGAAGGATTGCACAGGTGATGCAGCTTGAAATAATTTCCTCTCATGACTTTGAGATTCCTGGCTGAACAGCATGTGGCATTCTAGCACTTTGTACTGCCTAAATGCCTCTGGTGTATTTTCTGAAGGATTTTGAATCTAAGGGCTCTAGGTATGACCAGTCTCTCATCGTAAATCAGCAAGCCATCCACAAGCTCGAAGTGCTGCTTCAGATGAGATTATTTGGAACATATTCTGGTTATTCACTGATGCAGTATTCCCGAATTTAGCACATTCTTCAACTGCTTTTTGTGCTTTTCGAATTTGATTCTGCCTCTGTATTGTTGCTGGTAGAAATCTTGTGATCAATGAGGTATAGGACTCCACATTGTCAACAAAATTTATGTCTTCTGGTTCAGGCTCTTCAACTACATAACCTTGTCAAGCTCCCTGTGTAGGCACTGCAGTGCCAACAGTGGCAGGACAGTGTAACTTCAGTGTGGCAAAGGAACTTAAAAAAGGAATTTTAAAAATAAGAACAAAATGTCTGACTTTGAAATAAAGAATGAAATATATCTACATGCTTTGGTTCTATTATTCCTGACTTCTAGACCTGTTTCACTTCGAGACTATATCTGATTCTGACTCTCAATGCCACAAGAGATTAATTGATTACACAGAAATTGTTTTCTGTGTTAAAATTTGTGTTTTCCTTTTCATAACAGGTTTGTAATGCTTTAAAGTAAAGGGCACTTCAATTTCTTTGAATAACTAACACTAATGTCTGTTATTCACTCTTTTTACTAATAATGGTGGTGTGACAAATTACCCAGTACTGATTGCCATGCTCTTTCTCTGCCATGGTCTAACTTTGGTGAAAGGAAAATGTTGCTCCTATTTCTCTATACGTTGTCTACTCTTTCTTGTATAAAAGACTGCATCATCCATCTCTTCAAAGCTTCAACTATTCACTCCTCTTGATAGCTTGTTATAGCTTCTCACTTCCCTTCACCATCTCTGTTGATTGAAATGTAAATATGAAGTTGAATATGATAGTGGAAGGGGAAATTTGGGAGGTTTGGCTTGAGGACACAGTTGCCACTATGGTTAGATTATTTGTGGAATGTTGTTTTATTCATTCAAGGGATGTGGGCATCTCTCATTAGGCCAATATTTATCGCCCATCCCTAACTGCTCTTGGGAAGGTGGTGGTGAGCTGCCTTCTTGAATTGCTGCAGTCCATGTGGTGTAGTTACACCCACAGTGCTATTAGGGTGGGAGTTCCAGGATTTTGACCAAGCAACAGTGAAGGAACGGCAAGATATTTCCAAGTCTGGATGGTGAGTGGCTTAGAGGGAAACTTCCATGTGTTGGCATTCCCATGTGTCTGCTGCATTTGTCCTTCTGGATGGCAGAGGTCCGGGGTTCGGAAGGTGTTCCTGCAGTGCATCTTGTAAATGGTACACATTGCTGCCACTGTGTCGGCGGTGGAGGGAGTGAATGTTTGTGGATGTGGTGCCAATCAAGCAGGCTGCTTTGTCCTGGATGGTGTCAAGCTTCTTGAGTGCTGTTGGAGCTGCACTCATCCAGACAAGTGGAGAGTATTCCATCACATTCCTGACTTGTGCCTTGTAGATGGTGGACAGGCTTTGGAGGTAAGTTGCTCACCTTAGGGTTCTAAGCCTCTGAGCTTTAACCACATAATCTCCCACTTCATTTGCCCCACCCAGTTAAACAGCCTTTCTTCCCCAGCTCAAATTTTTTTTATTGTGTTCAATCAAAATTTTAAAAATATTTTTGATACACCTATGATTTTTCTTCCAGATTGTTTGTCGCAGCATTCAGAAGATACAGCCGTGAAGACTCTTCTATACGATTAGCTGGGAGATATGAAACAATAGCAAAATGTGGCCTTGGAAAGATTATTAACAAAAGCGGTTGCAGTGGGGGTAAAAAAATGGCAGGGGGGAGGTGAAGGATTAAGAAGCTAGAAGTTCCAGAGAAATTGGTGGTGGTGAGTACAGAAGAAGTTAGTGAGTGAAATTTGAACAGTTTAGAGAAAGAAAGAAAATGGAAAGCCTCAGGTGATTTAAAGGACTGTGGACTTTTACGAAAACATAATTTTTATTTTTTTTGTGCTAATAGTTTTAAGGGTTATGGAGGAAAGAACAGGGTTGGAAACCCAGAGTAGAGTGAATGGCGTCCTTCTGTGCTGTACTTTCTTTAAAATAAACACCCAGAACTTAACAGAAGAATACAACTTCAGATGAAATTACTGTATTCAAAAAAACACCAGAGTGGAAAATAAAATTAAAAGAAACAGTAACGTTAGAAACAATACTTGAAAGAGACTGCAGCATTGTACTTCAAAAAAATATGCACTGATGGAGTTAAAAAGCAGAACTATATCTAAAACGAGAAACAATAGGAGCACCACCAAAAAAATACGAACATCAGAAGTTGAATGAGATAAACAAAGAAACTGCTGAGCGCTAGAATTCATATCTGTGCCAGCACTGCACATTCCACTCCAGCTTAGGCTCGGCTTTGTAAATTTTGTAGCAAGTGAGAGGATGATCAGAAGCAAGCGGAGTCCAATTGTTGAGGTTCTTTTGAAAGCTTCAAGCAGGATTGAGGTAGAAACTAGAATTACATGCAGGGGGGATGTGGTGTATGGCTCTGTCTACTCAAAGTAGAAAATCAATATACATTTTCTTAAAGAAAAAAAATCAGCTGGATAAAAACTTAAATTATTTATACAGTACAGACTAAACAGCCAGAAACAACTGGAGCAGAGACTTAATGGACCAATTATCATAAATGTTGCAGTGAGGCCAAGAGATGGCTGGCAGATTCAGATGGAGGAATGTTTCCCTTGCCTAGCTGTTATCTTCATACAGCTGATTCGTGTCCTCTGTGTATCAGCTTGGCTCACATGAATCAGAAGGTCACAGGTTCAAGCCCTACTCCAGAATTTGAACAGTTCATTTAGACTGACACTTTAGTGCAATACTGGGAGAGTGCTGCATTATTGGTATTGGCTGGATGAGATGTGAACCCAAAGCTTAGCTACCTGCTCAAGTTCGATTTCTAAGGCATTATATGAGGAACAGGTGCTCTCACTGCAAATATGAACATTTAAAACTCAAACGATCTTACTTTAACAAAATAATGGTTGATTGTTTCATTGCTGTTTTTGGAATCTTGCTGTGCACAAACTGGCTCATATTTGCCCTAAATAACTACAGTAATGACAGGACAGTAACTTTAAAACTAATTCAGTGGCTGTGAGGTGTTTTGATATGTCCAGAGCATACAAAGGATACAATATAAATGTAAGTTACTTACTGTGGGTCTAATATAAAAAATATCTTCCACTAGGCCAGAATCTACAACACTGAAGAATCCTAACGCCATCCAGGACAAAGTAACCTGCTTAATTGGCACCCTATCCACCACCTTAAACATTCATTTCCTTCACACATAGTAACAGCAGTGGGTACATCTGCAAAATGCACTGCAACAACTTCTCATACAGTCCCTTCCAACTTGCGACCTCTACCCCCTAGATATACAAGGGCAGTGGACATATGGGAACACCATCACCTACAAGCTCTCCTCCAAGCCACTCACCATCCCGACTTGTAACTATATCACCTATCTCCTTCACTATCTCTGGGTTCAAAACCTGGAACTACCTCTCTACCAACACATGGACTGCAGCAGTTCAAGAAGGTGGCTCACCACCACCTTCTCAAGAGCAATTTGGGATAAGCAGTAAGTGTTGGCCTTTTCCAGCGATGGTCACATTCCACAAATAAATTAAAAAATGGATCTTGCAATCTTATTGAGGTCAGCATCTTAAATAATACTGCTGTATTTCTATGGCCAGGTACACAAAGATTATAATCTGGTCAAAACAACAGTTCATTGTATTTTTTTTAAAAACCACCTGTTATTCAAATAAATATTCAAAGGTTAACCACAGACCTATTTAAATATTCTTATAATTCAAAAATACTATCAGCAAAGTTCATGCATGAGGCTGGTTTCACTACTTAATTGTTCTTTGACTGTTCTTTTATATCACTAATATTTCAAAAAAGATGCCTAATGTGTTGCAACAGAATTTAGAGCAAATTAATTGCAACATATACTAATTCAATTTGTGATAATACATGTTACTATTTTGCACAGTTGATTGTTGTAAAACATTTCAAAATTTAACATTCCAGTATTTTCTTTTTAATTTCAAGACCATTTACTTCTTGATATAATAGTTAGGAGGATAAAAAAATAAAGTCATAATGACTTTAAAATAATGACAAACCACATTTTGCAGATGAATTACTTAGGTTTGTCTATAGCCCACCGGCTACACCTCTTATTGAAACAGACCTTCATATCATCAGAGGGAATAGGAGATATAAAAACTTATTCAAACTTACAAGGTTTTTTTGACGTAGTCTTAAAAGCAGAAAACATAAAAATAAGTGCAGAAGTCAGTAAGAGTGCCAATATCTCAACAACATTTTGGATTATAGTAATCAAAAGATAAATTTCCTTTCAAACACATGACACTTTACACCAAAAACAGTTGGCTATATGAATTCTTTCAAATCTGGTAAAGCAATTTTAGCTTTTGAAACAGTCAGAGGCAAGACCATGTCATAAACGCATCCTTATTGCAGCAAACTGAAGGACTGAAAACATCAACATCAAGTGTTGATAAAGCACTTGGTTAACAGGCCATGTTGTCAAATAATCTCACCTACAATCAACTACACCAAAATATAATAATTTAACATTTCCTGAAAAACTTCAGTTCCAATCTACAGAACTGAAAGCGCAGAGGTTCCTAAAAACTAATCGTTAAGTATCGAGTCCATACCTTTCTCTTGTAAGTGACTGAGACCAAACAAGACCACTCACAAGCTTCTGATCCTCTCCAGCTCTAAGACCACCCACTTCCACCTCTGTAACATTGCCTGTGTCTGCCTCTGCCTCACTTCATCCATTGCTGAAACTGTTATTCATGTCTTTGTTACCTAAAGACTTGACCAATCTAATGCTCTCCTGGCCAACCCATCACCTTCCTCCAAATTTGAGCTCATCCAAAACTCTGCTGCCCATATGCTAACTCGCACCAAGTACTCTTTGTTTTTCAACTCCTGTGCTCACTGACCTAAACTGCCTACAAGTTCGGCAACAATTCAATTTAAAATTCTCATTGCTGTTTTCAAATCCCTCTATGACCATGTCCTCCCATCTCTAACCTGCTCCAGCCCTATAACTCTCCATAATCTCTAAGGTCCTTCATTTCTGGCTTCTTGCACAACTCAATTTTCATTGCTCTACCACTGGTGATCATGCCTTCAGCTTGCATGGGCCCCAAGCTCTGGAATTCCCTCCTGAATCACTACCTCTCATTCTCTAAGACATTCTTTAATGCCTATCTTTCTGAACAAGCTGAAAATTCTCTGGTAGCTCAGTGTCACAACAGTAGACTGCAGCGACCAACAACCTACAGGCATTCTGAACTTTTTTTTTAAAAGACCTGTGTTTTTAAAAGAAATACAAGTAAAAACTGATCAAAAGGTGGCTGATAATGTAAAGTGGCCATTTTATGGAAAAATCCTATATGGATTATATTGACAGACATGGAATGTTGCACCTGAAGAGGTGTGAATGCCTACTTCAAACAGAGACACTTGAAAGTAAGATATGGAAAATGCAAAAGATTAGGCTTTTAATCTCCTGTGTTTGTGGAGACAAAAGGGGCTAATTCCCGTATCTCAGCAGTCGTTGAAAAAATACATCTTCTGTTGACTTATATCTCAGAATGTGTAAAATTATTTGAGACGGGACAAAAACAGACTCTAGGCGCAAAACATGACTATTTCCCCTCCCAGGAATACATAAAAAAATTGGGTTAAAAAGCTGGCCACAGACCAGTGTTTGAGAGTGACAGAAACAAGAGGAAACACCAGTCACCTCTGCAAAGACAAGCAGGCGATTTTTCTCTCTTTCACTGGGGGCCAAGTATGTTCCAGCAAAGACCACATATAAAAAGAAACAAGACAAAAATCAGCTCTATCAAAATAACCTAACTTAACGGCCACAACGTACCACCACCACCACCACGGGGCTCAGGAAAGACCGAGGCTTCAGTGCTGCAGAATATTTGCCAGATTTTTTTCTACGCCTCATGGACAAGCCAAGGATGGATTTGTATATTTTTAAACTCGTAATTTCTCCTTTCTGATCAGAGTGTGCATGTCTTTTCTATTTTTCCTTGGGTTTTAGTAACTAATAAGCTTACTCTTTCTTTGACTCAAGAAAGCCTGGTTAAATTGGGTCCTCATAAAAAGTAAATACATTTGGACTGGGAAAAGGTATCCACAGGGAAAGGATTTTTAAACTAACCTTGTTGCGACCAATCAAGTGGGCTAAACAAAGAGGGGAGCCAGCTCATTCCTCATCCAGGATCACAACAAAATTGGGAATCTCATCCAGAATTTAACAAATTGGGGATCTCATCCAGGACCAGTCACAACATTCAGTGTCATATTTCCTCTTGTGAAGCACCTTGGGAAGATTTACTATGTTAAAAGCACTATATAAATGCAAGTTATGATGATTCTGTAATTGACAAAGTACAGATTTTGGTTTAAACAGACTAGAGTTAATAATAAAAACAAAAAAAACTGCGGATGCTGGAAATCCAAAATAAAAACAAGAACAGAATTACCTGGAAAAACTCAGCAGGTCTGGCAGCATCGGCGGAGAAAAGAGTTGACGTTTCGAGTCCTCATGACCCTTCGACAGAACTTGAGTTCGAGTCCAAGAAAAACTTTTTCTTGGACTCGAACTCAAGTTCTGTCGAAGGGTCATGAGGACTCGAAACGTCAACTCTTTTCTTCTCCGCCGATGCTGCCAGACCTGCTGAGTTTTTCCAGGTAATTCTGTTTTTGCTAGAGTTAATAATCTTTGATGCATTTACAATACAGCTACTCTTTTTTGACAACAGTAGCTACAGTATCACCTTCAGCCAGGAACCACCTCATTTATACTGCATGGCTCAAACCACAATTCTTCCAAGCAGTATGCCTATTCCACTGATTAAAATCTAATATCTAATGTGCACAGGTAGGATCATGCTCGCTAAATATTTATGGATTAAAAAAGGTAAATTATGGTAGATTGTTTCCTCTAGTCATTAACAGGGGGGAGTGTATAAATTTGAAATATTCACAAACAGGGAGTTTAGGGTTTTTTTTAAACAGACAAAATAAAATTCCTTCACAGGCTATAATGAAGCAGACTTAATAAATGATTTAAGAGTGAGACAGTTAAAAATTAAAAATATTTAATGGCATGCTAAACTGTGCAGAAAAATAGTGGCATGGACTGATTGTTTCAGAACCGAAATAGACTTCTTGGACAATCTATGAAATCAGTGCCAGGTAGTTTTACAACGATCCACTCAAACACTTATTAAATCCACATTTAAATATGACGCAGCACTGGAATTATACCACACACAAGTGTGGAGCTACCTCCTCCAAAATCATTTTTGGTAGAGTTGGGTTTCGCCTCGATTCCAGAGTGAAGTCTGAATCGCAGCTAAGCGAAAGTTTTAAATTTCAATAGAAACATATCCTTTGCATACAACATGTCAGGTACCTGATCTCAATTTAAGAAAACATTTGTAAATACTTTCAAAAATTATTGCTGCAAAGTGAAAAGTTCTGTACGGCAAACTTGTTTTTAAGGCATGAAAATTACTCCAAATGTGACCTGACTTGCCTAAATTGTTTCCAACATGGACTATGAGATTAGGTGACTGGATTATTTTCTACATGCCCTGGTAATCCCATAATAAAAACTCTACTTATCTCGTTAAAAGGAATACTGTAAGATTTGTATAAGCAAATCAAGGCAGTGTAAACTTCATCGGGGAGGAGGGCTTCGTCCCTCCCCCTTTTTTACAAAAAACATTTCCCAAGAACGAAAACAGTTTCTTTTAAAAAAAGAGTTGGGGGGGGGGGGGGGGGGGGGGGGGGCAGCCAGTCTGGACCTGAATCTACCAGAAATGCTGGCGTCCAGGGTAATGTTTTGTGCCGACACCAAATCTCTCCCCGCGGCTGAGAAAACTCCCGACCTTTGATCTTCACCAGGTACACCGTTTAAAAAGAAAAGGTGAAGGGGCTGAAAACCAAACTGTGCTAAACTTGGCGAATTGTCCCTCCCTCCCCCAACCCCTCTCCCCTCCACCTTTTTCTTTCGCAACGGACACAACGAGATAACGAAACAATTAAGAACCCCAAGTCCGCCCTGGGGAGACAGCTTTGCTTCAGTGGAGAGCCGAGAGTGTGAAACAAACTCTCTCTCTCTCTGCTTCAAAAAGGCTGCAGTAAACTCCCGGGAGAGCTTCCACACTCATGTTACAACAGGTTTCCCTGCCCTATGCAGCAGACAGGGTCCTGTCGTCCCGTCCCCAGACAGCAGGTTGTGGTGTGTGTGTGTGTGTGTGGGGGGGGGGGTGGGGGGGTCTCCTTACAGCGCCCACACAGAACCGGGACCGCTGACCTGGGAGGAGCCCCGGCCCCGACAACTTACGGCTGGCCAGCGGGCAGGCGGGCGGACTGACTGACCTTACTGAACACCTCCAAGTCATCGTCCTCATCGTCATCCTCGAAACCCAGCACGTCCTTAGAGAGCGGGTGCGGGGCGGCCGCTTTACAGCTTTTGCTGCCGGCAGAGCCAGCCGCTTCCATCTTCCTTCCTTTCCTCCGTCCGTCCGGCTGCCGCTGATGTGTCGGAATCGGCAACGGCTCCGCCCCGCCCCCCTCCCCTCCGCGCGTGCGTGCGTGCGTGCGTGCGTCAACCGACCTCAGGGCTGCCCAGTGCGCAGGAGCGGAAATGGGCGCGCTGAAACGGGAAACAACTCCAAACGGGGCGCGCGGATAGCGAGCACGTCCACTCTGGGTTGGAGAAGAGGGGAAAGAGGTGATATAGGAGAAAGAGGTGGGGGGGAAGAGGAGGAGGAGGAGGTGCTGGGGGGAGAAGAGAAGGGAGAGGGAACAGAAGGTGGTGGGGGAGAAGGGGAGGAGGTGGGGAGAGGAGGAGGAGGTGGGGGAGAGGAGGAGGAAGAGGTGGGGAGAAGGAGGAGGAAGTGGTGGGGAGAAGAAGGAGGTGGTGGGCGAGAAGGGGGGGAGAAGGGGAGGAGGAGGGGGGGAGAAGGGGAGGAGGAGGTGGTGGGGGAGGAGGAGGTGGTGGGGGAGAAGGGGGGAGGAGGAGGTGGTGGGGGAGGAGGAGGTGGTGGGGGAGAAGGGGGGAGGAGGAGGTGGTGGGGGAGAAGGGGGGAGGAGGAGGTGGTGGGGGAGGAGGAGGTGGTGGGGGAGAAGGAGGAGGTGTTGAGGGGGGAAGGGTGGAAGGAGGTGGTGGGGGAGAAGGGGAGGAGGAGGAGGTGGTGGGGAGGAGGAGGAGGAGGTGGTGGGGAGGAGAAGGAGGTG